>NC_088715.1:46268559-46568559 GCF_963576615.1 Watersipora subatra | reverse complement strand
AAAAACTCAGTTTTTAATATGATTACTAAAGTGCCAACAGCTCACCATTAAAAAGATGTGTGTTACAGAAACAAGCAGAAAAGACTTAATACATAAGTTGACAAAAATTTTATTTTGAAATTTTTGTTTTCTCAAATCAAAGTTTTCGCAATTGTATACAGCCTACAAACACTAAAATTAATTGTAAAATTATGCAAATATTACAACTCTCCAAGCTGGAAACCATCATTTGTAAGTTTGCTTGCTTTTTAAAGAACTAATATATTCGTTGTTAAATTTAGCAGTTTGCTTAAACTTTGTGCCTTTGGTTTTTTTTAGTCAAATTAATTAATTGCGTTACTTTAAATTTTTTATACTATTCTAGAGTTTTTGTGGCTGATTTGATAAATTAAGATGGTTTTTTTACCAAATTAGGAAATATATGCTAACTTTATTACCACTGGTCAATGCTGTATTGAAGCAATTTAGACCATGATACAAATACAAGTACAGTACAAGCCACTGCAACGTAAACAATCTGCTCTACTACCATCTATGTTGATGAAAGGATTTTGCATTATAAGAACAGTAAAACACGTGGAAGCTGTGAAATCCATTCTAAAATCCTTTTAAACTACTGCTTTCGGCATACAAACAGGAACAACTAGTCTTAACTTTTGACACTTAACACTATATGGAAATTTTTATATAATGTTAAGCGAAAACTTCACATAAATCTTCACGTCATCTGTAATTTACTTAATAAGAGGTATACATTAAAGAAGTGTCTACTGTATCACCAAACCATTTGTCTGCAACAGCCATTACATAGGCCAAGAACTGCGTAGTGTGGCTTAGCGCAGTTTTAATTAAAAGTTTCTGATTTGTGACTAGGTAATTAATTAGCCCATGGTAACTGCGCCAAAAACGGAAACATGCCCCGGTGTTGAGTAAATAGAGAATTTGTTTACAGGTAATCCATACGTTAGTTTCACTTTACAAAACCTTGCTTTTTATGAATAATTTGACCATTCTATACCAATACTGACTTTAAGATGACCAGTTGTGTCAGAAATGTTACAGTTTTTGAGGCTTCAATACTTGTAATTCAGTAATTCCAAGCTTTTGAGCCAAAGGCCACATAAACTTTTGAATAGCCGTTTTAAAGAAGAACAGCTTCATTTTCAGGTTTCAAAAAAATTGAAAGCGCAAACCAAAACAATTGAAATACAAATTTACTGAATGTTGCTATTCATTGCCCAGTAGTTATTAGAAAAAAACATTTAATGTGGAAAAAATCATAAAGAATCAAATTTTAGTGTCAAACTGAACACAAAAATTATTAAAGTCAATGATGGAATTGCTCTCTTTATGTAAGAATTGTTAGAAAATGCCGATTAGATGTGTTAAATAGTAATAAGAAATTTACATTCTCATTTGAAAATCCAGACCTCAAGTTTATTTTGACAAACTTTGTTATAAAAGTTGTTCTATGACTCTTGCATAGCCGATCTTAACTGATATAGATTACATGCTTAAAATATTCTTTATATAAAAAGATTGTTTACAACTACAGATCACAAGCAAGAACAAGTAAATTATCCCATGTAGTAAAACCGGAAAGATAATTGTACATTTGGTAGCTGAACAATTGTACCAACACCAGAAACAACAAGGATGTGAGAGAGCTGTCAACTAAAACCCAGCAAGAACACCACAAGCAACAAAGGCCACTTCTGACAGTAATATGACTCTATGATTCATAAAATAACCACAAACCTGTCGACTTGCTCAACTAACTCTTTGCTGTTAGAAAAAATACTATATTTATTATGTCCTACGGTCATTTTGAAAGAATTTGGGTCTGTATACTGTATTTTGAAGACACATGTTGTAGATAAACAGATTTTAGGTGATTATCCAGTTTAAGGGAATACTAATCCCACGACCAAACACGAGCGAAGCGGTTGTTTGGGAGCTTTATAATAAATGCATATGCGCGCACAACTCTCGAAAGATTATCCGTCAACGGCTGTTACCAAACCCTTGTACCAAAATCCAATCAAAAAATTTAACCATTTTTGTGTAGAGTTGTTTAATTACAATAACGATACAAAACACATATAAACATATTTAAATATGTCACCAAGTTTTTGAAAGGTTGATGCAATATTCTAAAACAAAACTATCTGATTGGATTATACATAAATAGACAGATTAATTTGGCCTAAAATTGCCATAAAAGCTTGACAAACCTTTTTAAATCAAAATTAACACCGGCCAATGAAACGCCGATAAGGCCGTGTGACAGAGAGTAGAACTATTAAGTTGTGAGCATTTTATGAGAAAAACATGCACATTTCACCAGTCTATGGCATTGTCCAACTTCCGAAGGTTTCTGTAGGTAACGTGGAAGTACTGAAAAGTAATCATTTGTTTTTTGCCGATTCTACCGGACTCTAACATTTTGGACACTTATAATGAGTAATTTGGTATTCCAATTGATGTTAAAAGCAGTAAAAGTAAAGGAAATGACAATGATATTTTTCTAACATTTCTTTTAAGATTATTACATTATTCCCACGAACAAACGAGCGGAGTGAAGTGTGGGAGTTTGTATGATAAATGCATGTGCACACAACTTACGAAAATTAGTAATCAACAATGAGACGACCCCTTGTCAAGAAATTTCATCAACAAATTTAAGCATCGTTTTGTAAAGTCGTTATAAGTATAATAACGATACAAAACACATTTAAACCTATTTAAATAGACTACCAAGCCTTTGAAGGGTTACCACAAATTCCTAAAACTAACCCATCTGATCTGATTGTACACAAATAGACATTAATTTGGACGAAAATCGCCACAAAACGCTTGAAAAGCTTGGTTTAATAAAAGTTAAGACTGGAAATTGAAACGCCGAGCGACAGATAATAGAACGATAAAGTCTTGTGCATTTCACGAAAAAATAACGTGCACTTTTCACCAGTCTATAGCATTGTCAAATTGCTGAAACTTTCGGCAGTTAACATAGGAGTACAGAAATCGTTTCACTTTTGCCGATTTCAATTTTTTCTTTTTCATTTGCCGACACATTTGAATACTTTCGCATTCTAACTGATGTCCAACGCAGTGAGTAAAACAAATGACAATGATATTTTTTTAACGTTTTTTATGAGATTATTACAATAATTAATTATAAGTTTGGATGACTACAGAACAATGACTACGTAGAACAGATTTTCTAAAAAATCTATATAAATATCACAACTTCGTGATATTGTTAGCTATGCCGTTTTGAAATGTAAAAAAATTGTGCATTGGTGCATATTATTACTAAACAAATAATATTGGTTATTCTAATAATATCAGTGCATTTTACTTCTAATATTGGCCAATATTGCCTTTCTCTTTTTGCAGGAGGAGAGATATAAACATATAATCTTTTTCTTTCATTATTGCTATTTGTTGTATATATTAACACCCACACCCAGTACATTACAGCTACCATTGCAGTTATCCTATTTGGCTGCTAATATTGCATTTCTCAACCATCTTCTTTTTTCCATTTCTTTTTTCCAATATCACTTTGGTCGTGGGAGGTATGACAGTGGAGTTTTTAGTTAATTGTAAAAATAATTATTCAATTTTATACGATTATTATAAGATTTAGTTATAAGAATAATCATTCAAATTTACAAGATTGAAGTATATAGTGACCGATGGTGTGCAATATGTTACCCTTATTATTTTCCTAAAGATTTTGTTGATGATACTGCGGCTGTGCCCAATATCGCGGTACTGTCAAACCGCTTTTAATATCTGCAAAATTAAGTGATGGGCCTACATTTTCTTATAGATATACATCTATTTCTATGACAACCAGCTAAAATCTGTTTAGATTATTAAATTCAGCATAATTTTTAGACATTAATACAGAAATCTAGATAAATATCATTACTTATTGATATTGGTTGCTATGACCAATGATATACAGCTCCCCAGCCTGTGTATATTACACAGCAGCTTGCCACTTTATTTCTAATATTGCGTTTCTCCTATTGCAGAGAAGAGGTATAAACATTTAATCTTCTCCTTTCATTATTGCTGTTTGTTGTACATAATAACACCCAGTACATTACAGCTGCTATTGCAGCTACCATTGCAGTTCTCTTATTGCACTGCAGTGCCATTTGACTGCTAATATTGCATTTCTCAACAGGCAGTACCCTTTCTTTTTCCATTATCACTTTGGTCATGAAGTGTATGACAGGAGAATTTTTAGTGATAACAATGATGTTATTTTTAGTGGTAGCAACTAGAAATTCTTCTGTCATAAAGCCCACCGCCTAATAATGGAATAAGTAATAATGGAAAAAAGAAATGGCAGTGCTGGTTGTTGGAAAAGTAGCTGTCAGCAGGAATTGGCAGAGTATAGTGTAAATTAAAGTTGTTTGAGATGACATAAAATGAATCTGAGGGAGCACGACTTCAAAAAGGAGCAAATAAAAATTTCAACAAAATAATATAGTTTTGTTAAATAAGTTCAGCATTCTGTTAAAAGTCACGCAATCTAGTCTCCTCTCTTTTACGTTGTAGGATTTGGTCATTGATAGCTAATCGAGTGATGCGCTAGCGAAGTTGTTAACAAGTAAGTCATTAATGTTTTGAACTCGGGAGAGAGCAACAAACGATATTCCAGCGGTCATTTTGTGATGTCCTATATCAAATATATATATAAAATGCAAAATTAGAAGTAAAATAGCAAGCTACTGTGTACTACTATACACAGTTTGTAAGTTGGTTGTGTTGAGTGTAAAATGGTTTTGATAGCGATCTTTAACAGAAAGCAAGTATGAGCGTTCAAGCGTCTGGAAGTTTTCAGCAGACTGGAGCAAAATAAAAAGATGTTTTCGTCATAAAGGGTCATTGTAGTTTGGCCCTAGCTTGTACATAAGTTGTAAAGAATTTTGGCTAAAGTTTTGCATAATTTAATGAAACTTTCGGTAATTGGACGAAAAACATAGGCTAATAAACTGTGTACCACAATTTCGTACCTGTGATTTGGTCTACGCCTCAGACGGTCTACGTCTATTACAGAAACCTTTGGATAAATTCGATTACATGTTAACAATGCCATAGTCTGGTGAAATGAGAACGTTTTTCTTGAGAAATGCGCGCTGCTAAATAGTTCTACTATCTTTCGCATGGCTTTATTCGTGTATCGTAGGCCGGTCTTAACTATTATTAAACCAAGCTTTTCAAGCGTTTTGTGGCCATTTTTGGCCGAATTAATCTGTCTATTTATGTATAATCCGATCAGATGGGTTAGTTTTAAGATATTGGGGTAACATTCCAAAGACTTGGTAACATGTTTAAATAAGTTTATATGTGTTTTGCATCATTATTATACTTTAACGACTCTACAAAAAAGTTTGTTGACGATATTTCGAAACAAGGGTTTGCGACGTTGTTGAGGAATAATTCTCATAAGTTGTGTGCACATGCATTGATCATAAAAACTCTCAAACTTCGCTCTGCTCGTTTGGTCGTGAGATAATGCTGGAAGCTATAATAATATTGACAACTGGTTTATCTCAGACATCCTCATGATACTAGAAAAAACATTGAGGAAGTATCCGAGGTCAATCTTCTACACATTTGTAGTTGTTTCAATAGCATCAACTAATATACAAATTTAAACTGAAAAAATTATTATGTATTATGCTTATATAAAATATGTAGTTTAAACATAAGGACAGTTTATAAGTGCCCTTGTGAAATATCACGATTTAACAAACTATTAATAATGGTCTTATGAAAAAAAATGGCAAAAGATTTTAAGCATATATAATGATATTTTGATTAAAGGGTCGTACATTTATACCAAATAAGTTTGTAAAACAAATACTTTTTTTAACTATCAGTTTTAGGCAGCCAAATATTTGATTTAGTTTTAAAATACAATGTGATTTCTAATGAAAAAGTTGCCAGTTCTAGAATTTAAATATATCGACGACTGCAAAATTTAAAAATAATGCTTATTTATTGTAAAATCGCGTTTACTATTAAGCTAGAGTTAAACAAAAATCTTCAAAAAATGATACTAATACTTATTCCATAGTGTCCCAAAACATTCTTAACATGCTGTAAAATTGCCTAAAGTATAAACAAACTTGAAAACTTAAAATAAAACTTTCACATTTACTTACCTTTTGCTTCAGATAATTAATTTCTGCTTTTTTCTCTAACTTCCATTTTTCAAAATGCTCTTTACTCTGCTTCTTCAACTTTGGAATACTGACAAGCTTGTGGGGAGACTTAGACATTAGACAATGTTTTTCTTCACTACAGCTGAATAAATACATTGAACTATAAGCTTAATATTGTAGGCAACTAAACAGATCACCTCTTAGAATCCTCTTCAAATTTTATTGAACTAAATGGTTAAAAGCCCTCTGACTGACATTGATTGAAAAATGTAGGGTTAACTGTTTTTACAAAGAACAAATATTTTATGAATTTAGGTTTTTAACTGTTCCATTTATAAAATTTTATTTAATTTATACAAATATTTTTCCAACAAGTTTTAAAATGGCATCAGTAGAATGATTAAGATAAATACATAATAGTGTCTCAAAGAGCAGACTCGGCGGAAATTTGCTAACAATTTAGGTTTTCATCTAAGTTGTCATTATCCAATCTCCTTCCTTTATAGTATTTTGATTAATTGAAGTTTATATAGATAATAAAAATAGAAAAAAAGTCTAGAATGTTCAAAGCCAAATCATAAATGTTTAACACCTATTTTTTTGAAAACATGATAATAAAACAAAATTTCTAATCTGTGGCAATAGTGTACTAAATAATGAACTCCCCTACTAATAAATGCAATGAGTGACTTAAAATAACAACTGAAATTGACAAAACAGCATGTTTCAAACATTTAAGTCCACACCATTGTGCGCCTGAAATCAATGGCATGTTTAGACAGCATTACAAATAGTAGAGGTACAATGTTTTGGAATTCCTTAACTAACCTTTGACAGATGAACACTTTACAGTCTGTGCACTGCCAGTCTACAGGTCTGGGACAGCCAGCAGAATCACAAAATGGCCCTGCAATAAGACTACAGTCAACCACAAGTTTGCTGGCATCGTTAATATGCTGTGAAAACTAAGAATGACTACAAATTACACAGACAGTTGTACATGACCCCTTTATCAGTTAAAAGCTGTTGGTTACTACTCATTAACCATGCATCCAACAAAATACGTATAAAGGAAGCTGTCAGGTTTTAGCATATGAAGGTTAAATAGTTTATAAATATCACCTAGTAAAATAATTTATTTAAAAAATAATATCTACTTTTAGAAAACTTTAGGCAGCCACGTATAAAGTCTTGCACACCATATCCTCTGAAAAAATGTCAAATTTGCTACAGAAGAGACACTTTAGAGACAAAGATAGTACTAGCACACACTGGGTGTTAATCAAAAATAGTGCTGTATGAGCAACATATGTTGGGCAGTCAAGTTGCAAATTGAAACAGTTCCACTGAGCAAAATTCAAATACACAAGTCAATAAATTATTAGAACCAACAAGCTACTCAAGTAAAGTTACATCAGTGTACGCCAATTATCTGAGCAATGTCAAGGTTACTGTATACTCAGATTAAACAAGGTTGCTGTTCCCAACATCCTTGGAATACTTAACCATCATTTAGCTTGCCCTTTTTGATTGCAGTGTAGAGTTGGTCAAGCTGCTCTTGAAGAGAATTGGCCAGTAATGCTTTGGAGTAGTGCGTTGGAAACTTTGAAGTTACTAAATTGCGGTATGGACAGTGTGGAGTCTTTTTATCTTGAGATGCTGCTGACCCTATCTCCTCTGTAATTTAAGATGAGACTAAAGTATAAGAATGGGAGTATCTTATTAATTACGTGTATTTGGTAAAATTAATACAGTACAAACTATGCTAAAACTTCAATTGTCATTTGACATTCAAAACCATCACTAATGGATAGCTTAGATTTTTGTCTTTTTACGGTGTTACTTTTGCAAGATTTGCATAAGAATACGATAGAGGGCCAATCAAATAGAAACCAAAAACTTGAGTAGTATACTTTGCGGAAGTTCAGGCTCACTTTGCACTCAATGACCTTTGCACTCATTGACCCCCAAACTTATAAAAGCCTGAAATATAAGTTTAAAATATAAGTTTGAAATGTATGTTTGAAATATAAAATATGAGATATACGAAATGGAGGTCTAACTGCAATGCAAGCAACCCCCACATAGCATACTACTCCAGCCAATTTTTATATTAAACGAATCTTGCAATAAATAAGCATGAATAGCAAGAATGTAAGTGGTACAGAATTTAAAGCAACCACTGAGTCAATAAGCAAACTAGCTACATTAAATCAAACAACTCCTTATACCATCGTATCAGTCAACCCCAAGCCAACTAAACACAACTTGTATACAGTCACAATTGGTAAGGATGATAATGAAAAACAAAAAGTGTTGTGCTAAAATATATAGCTGAAAACGCTACACCTGGCAAGAGATTTGTGTACGATGCCTTGCAACAAAAATCTGACAACAGTGAGCACACCTATCACTCTGTATTGTGGACTAAAGACAAATTACAATAAATGATAAAGATCCCATCAATGCCTGAAATTATATCAATGGACTCGGATGAACGAAAAGTCTTGATGATGTTGATGTACTTTTATCCTCCTAAAGATTATATTTTTCACGAATGTCAAGATTGTAAACTAAGATGAGGAGAGCAAAATTATGAACCTAATGAAAATCTGTTCATAGAAAATGAGCCAACAAGAAAACCTAATGTAAGTCTAGTTTTAGAAAATGAGCCAACAAGAAAACCTAATGTATGTCTAGTCTTAGAAAATGAGCCAACAAGAAAACCTAATGTAAGTCTAGTTTTAGAAAATGAGCCAACAAGAAAACCTAATGTAAGTCTAGTTTTAGAAAATGAGCCAACAAGAAAACCTAATGTAAGTCTAGTCTTAGAAAATGAGCCAACAAGAAAACCTAATGCAAGTCTGTTCATTATAGAAAATAAACCTAAAAGTTTTTATAAATGGGGCACACCTAGACCCACTAATTATACTTTGTTCAAGATTTGAAAGAGAATGTCATCTACCGCCTAAATTTAGAGATCAGGGCGTACTAGTGTTGAGAGAGACTGCTAAAAGCCGCGGAATAAATAATTATAAAAAGATGAAGCGACCCGAGTTATTGCGAGTTTTAGATGAGTATATAAAAGATCATCACTCAGTTGAAAAATAATATAGATCAAGCAAAACTGAATTAGAAACAATCTTTTAAAAACACAGGCTATTTAACACTTGATCAAATGAGACTTTATAGATGATTAATAGACGATTATGGGATGAAAATTTTAATAAAGTTGAAACATTTATAAAATTGTGTAAATTTAAAAATCATTTAAGTAAACTCAAATAAAATTGCGTAAATTTAGAGATTATTTACGTAAATTCAAATAAAATTGTATAAATTTTAATACTATTTACGTAAATTCAAATAAAATTGTGTAAATTTATAAATTGTTTACAATAAATTGAGAAACTCCAAAAAATTTATTGCAGCCTCACTGACTATTGAAATGGTGTTTTCGCCTCTAGTAAGCTGTGAAAAAAGTTTCCTGAATTGGCAAACCACAAATACAGCATTGGTTGAATAGACAACCGATATATCAAATTTTTAAACTTAAACCAAAGACTGTTAAATATCCTCATTATGATAAAAACAAACCAAATCATACTCATCAGGTGAATATTTTATATTTACCCAACGATGGAAAGTACAAATACGCTTTAACTATAATAGATATCGCTTCTCGCTATTACTAAGTCAAACCTATAAAAACTAAAACTGCCAACAAAGCTTCAATTGCTGTACCAGAAGTATACTGTAAATCTCCGTTAGAATATCAAAAAACTATCATGTGTGATAATGGCCGAGAATTGATGTGCTCATTTATCAAGTTGATGAAAGAACACTGACACTAAAATTCAAAGGATTTCGGACAAGAAAAAAGTAGCATTTGAAGACTGATTTAAAAAGACTTTATCAGAAAAATTGTTCGCTCACCATTATAATGAAGAAATCAAAACTAAACAACCTAATTGCAAGTTGGTTGATACACTACCCGACCAATGTTATGGATGCTATTAACCACAAAGAAACTAGAATGATACATATGAAACCAGTTGATGCAATAAAACTGGAAAGTGTGCTACAACCCGAATATGAAGATGAAGATGTTGAACACAATGAGTTACCTATAGATTCGATTGTTGGATATTTATACAAACCCGGAGAAGAAGCTTGAGATAACAGATATAAAACAACTGATTCAATTTGGTCTGTAGATGCGTATTTAATTGATAAAATAAAACATTTTGATGATCAACCATCGTTATATACCTTACAAAGTATTGAAGACACAACATTTACATGAGAACAACTTCAATTCATATCTCACGATACCGAAGATCTTGACATTGAACTAGAGTAACTTTATATTGTAAAATATAAAATTATTTACATATAACGCTCAATAGTTTATTGTTTTGCAACATTTTTATTACATGTACAAAAGCACTCCCGCCATTTCTGAACCCAACATCGTGAGACTTTTTAGTTTAAATTCAATAGGCCTATTTTTAAAATCCATTTTTGTCAATGCGTTTCAAGATCCTACTGCTCCCACCACCATTAAAACTCTGTTATATAAAGCATTAACACCATATTTTAACATATCATTCGTTGCGATTTATTATAGTATATACAGTAATCTCACATTATTTTCTGCTTTGCTGTCGAGACTGGAGGTTATGAGACTTGGGGTTGTAGAGGTTGTGAAACCTAGGGTTGTAGAGGTTGTGAGACTTGGGGTTGTGGTGTTACTTTAAAACTTTGCCATAGTGTATACGCTATGCCAGCTACAATTACTTCTGGTAAAATATACATTATGTATGTTGGCTGATCCTCTCCAGGTTTAGAAGCAAGATCTTTAAGTTCATGACTAGGTTCTGTTTTATTTTTGAGCTTCACACAGTTCGGATTCGTCTTTTCCATTTATTGATGCGTTATTTTGCAACGTTTGATAGTCTACACGAGTAGCTGTATAATACTCCCCATTTGAAGTACAATGAAATAAATGCTCCTTTTATGGCTAAATTTTGGCTATAGAGAGTCTTCCAGACTCGTTTTATCCGTTATGCGAAGTACTTTGAAACAAATGTCGTAAATGTTTTAGAAAGTAATCTAGTCCATGGTTTAGACATGCTATCTATAATACTTTGTTTGTGCTTGAGATAGAGCTTTTAAATATTTTGATCTACCATCTTGTTTAGATCATCTTCAGTTTTTATTCGAGTGAATACCAGTCATTCTTTGTACATGTCTATACTCGATGCAGTATCTACAGTTTCTTCGGGCGATAATGTTGCATTTGTATCTGCCATTTTATTATAAAAAAATATGAGTCTATAGACTTTGAATAAAATGTAACTCGATGTTAAAAAGAATATTATTCCGGACAGATGAAATATTACATCGATCATTTATTTAGACATCGATACTCTCCTGAATCGACATTAATAAACATCATGATGCTGCTGACCAAACCTTGTTTTATTTCGTCTTGTGCTTCTCGAGGAATCACATCATTTTCACTCATTAACAGTTCAAAATACTTTTTGCAAGTATTTTTAGTCACCAGAATTTAATGTATATGATAAATAATGATATGCCATATGTAATGCTTTGTTTCTTTAAATGATGTTTCTGTAAATCTATCAAAAAAGTTCACGTACTCGTTCGGATAAATACCTTTTCTAGATAAAAGCTCATAATCATCAGGATAAACCGCTCTCAAAGGAGGCAAGTCTTTGAGATTAGCTACTCATCCTTCGAGACTGTTGTTTGAGTTTGAGAAAAATGTAGCGAGTCGATAAACTTAAATCTCTTGTTAATGCTCATTGACATGTACTTTTCATCCGTATTGGCTAAGACCTCGGCAGCCGCATTTCCATTATAACCTTTGGTTATGAGATGGAAATCGTAGCCTCTAAAATTGTGAAATACAACTACCATTTTATACTAAACTCTAAGTTTCAGATTACATTTAGAGTGAGCCGGCCCTCAGTACATAACAGACACGTGATCATGGTCTCTAACTTTATCAGCCTCATCTTTGTCAAAAGATGTTCTACATATCCAACAATGAGTAGCCTTTTGAAATTCTTGTTTTTGTTGCAGAGCTATTTTAATAGAGGTTGCTAGTATGGATTTTACTTGATGGTCAATTTCATTTAGGTCTTTATAAAAATGTTCCATGCAGTCTTTTCCTCTGTAAAGTTGAAATCTCACAGATTTACCTTGTGAGTTTACCAAGTGAGTAACCATGCAACCCGCAAGGTACGTAAGCATCCTATGGTGTAATATACTTAAAATCTGAATATACTACATAGGAAACTCGTTCCATGTTTTATAATTTGGCAATTCAAATATGGATCTTACCGGTGGCATTGTAGTTTTGCATGTACCCCCGTGTAGCTTTAACCATTTCGGTATACGATCTTGTTATGTTCTGTCACAAGTAAAGTAGTTTAAACATCTCAAACAGGGATATTGTTTCACTTTATGATTAGTTTGTTTATAAAACAATTCTGATTTACTTTTAATCCACATATAATGCTCTCTATGCCATAAAAGATTTACAACCTTCAAGTCTACTTTATAAAGCTTGCTACTAATACGCAAAGCATTCAGTTCATTCTTTTCAGTTCACTCATAAACATAACTAAATCATTTTGGTCTGCAAGTTTCTGTATTTTATTAAATTCAACGGGATATACCAACTCTGAGAGATTTAAACTAGTTTCATAAGGTTTCTATTTACTCACATGAGTGTGATTGTGTTTCATACAATTGTGATACAAACAGGATAATACAGCCCACAAAAAACATTTGTTATCATCATTTTGTACATTAATTACTGCCTTTTGCTAGCTGATGTTGGGGTGTCGGAACATACGAAGCACATTTGAGAGGTTTGTAATTATAAAATTCAATATGGATTCTCAAAATCTGTAAGAGAGTCCATCCAGAGCTATTATTTGTATACGTGTCTACTCTGTACTTAATCGAGTCAAATTGATGATTTATAAGAGTATCAGTATCTATAGATTTTAATAAGATTACTTCGGGGCCTCTATTTGTACCCCGAAAGTTACTAACCACTATATGAACATTTTCTCGAATAAATTTTATTTCCATGCTCATTTTCAACTTTTTGCCCATACCTATCCGATCTATAATCTATAATAGTCATGATTAGTTGTGAGCGTATCGATTGTATTAATACATCAATGTCACTCGTACGGAAAGATTTAAAATTTAGTGTTAATTTTTTACCAATATCTAATAGCATTTCATTAATAACTGCTTGCCACAGGCCTTGATCAAAACTATCAGTCGCTTGTAGAATAGCCTTTATCGACTTTTGTTTTCTCATTTTAAAGTTCTCATATCAAAATCGCTAGCTATCAATTTTAACTTACAGGCTGTTTTCCTTTCTAGTGTCGGAGGTAGCGGTACAGAATTATTGTTAACAGCATCTTGCGGTTCCGCTTTTGTTAATCTACCGTATCAACAGATGCTCAAACTTTTAACTCTTTTTAGTCAATCTCTCTTTAGTGTCTTTACACTGGATGCTGCCATTTATATATGAGATTTATTTAATATCCTAAAAATCAATTTTAGAAATCTTATATTTACCTCACTTTGTAGATGTGCGGTGACAAAGGTAGCTAGTTTACAAGTGAGTAACAAAAACATTAATCACAACACTCTAACCTGATCATCTCGGTGCACCACGCTATTCGGTCGTCACCAGAGTTTGTAAAACTATTTTATAGTCGTTACAAAATCTCATTTTCAACAAATCTAAATCTCATTTCAGAAGAGTTTCAACAAATCAAAATCTCGCTTCACGAGAATTTCAACAAATCAAAATCTCGCATTATGAGAATTTCCACAAATCTAAATCTCGCTTTACCAGAATTTCAACATAGATATAACGTGTCTATGTTATATCTATATTTAGTCTGTACTTAGTGCAGTTGTCATAAAAAGAGGCCGAGCCTGTGTTTACATACTTGACCCTTATAATAGGACATTAATTTTTATATAAACGCAAGGCTAGTTTAACAAGGCTCAGTCTAGAAGGTTATTATTTCTGTGGGTTGAAAATTATTTATCCGATCATGAAGGTCATTGAATCGGCCTTGCTTCCATTTGACCTGTCAAGGAATAACTACTAGACTACATATAAACCGGGTGTATAACATTGAATTAGTATCAGTTATCAGCGTACTCATTGCTATGGTTATCATAGCAATGCGATGTTCTACGCATGGGTTTAATAATAAGATCAAACTAAACTATGTATTTAACCATTTATCATTTATTGTAACTCATCTTGAGCCAGTTTGCTTATTGACTCGGTGGTTGCTTTAAATTCTGTACCATTTACAGTCTTGTTATCCATGCTTATTTATTACAAGATTTTTTTAATATAAAAGTTGGCTAGAGTGCTATGCTATGTGGGGGTTGCTTGCATTGCAGTTAGACCTCCATCTCGTATATCTCATATTTTATATTTTGTAACTCATACTTCAAATATTTCTAACTTATATTTTAAACTTATGTTTCAAACTTATATTTCAAACTTACATTTCAAACTTAAATTTCAAACTTTTTATAATTTTGGGGATCAATGAGTGCAAAGGTCATTGAGTGCAAAGTGAGCTAGAACCCCCTCATATAATACTAGTAATTTGTACAAAAATCAAGAGAACTTTTTATTGAAGTAGAATAGTAATAATACTGATTGGCATGAAAAGGAGACACATAATGCATAAGCTCATTATTGAATACTGACTTCTTAAATATCAGTAAAGTCAAATCTTTTTACCAACTAAGTTAATGACTAAATATCTACAGCAATAATAATACAAATTAAAGTAATACTATACACTGAAGCTACTAATACAATTCTGATAGTTGAATAACCTCGTTAATTAGTTGAATAACTTAGTTAATAACTAAATATCTACAGCAATAATAATGCAAATTAAAGTAATACTATACACTGAAGCTACTAATACAATTTTGATAGTTGAATAACCTCTCACCTACATAGAAAATAAATTATCAATTAGTCAACGTGTTTGTTATGGAGGTACTTAGACCATCAGTGGTGTAGTAGTTTTGTTACTAGTTCTCACCAAACATGAGGACGATCAAAGAGCACGCATAAACAATGACAGCAAATCTACATACATGTATATTTGTTAATTGATCATCAGCAGTCATACCATCCTGTTTCACTAATTGATTATCATTGCGCTTCACTGTACACTAACAAATATGTATATTATTTATGAAGTCTCTTTTGCTACCATAACTATCATAACTAAAAACCCACAAATAAACAAGAGTAATAATCTTTCAAATAGTGATGACAGCATAGAAAATGCACTCAGTAGTAGCCACCACCCTTCCTTCTATGAAAGCTCTTTTTAAATAAATGAAGGCAACACCAAGCAGATGGTACTGCAGGATTAAAACTATAGTGATGCTAATTTTAGTCCATGTTTGACCGTATTATGTTATTATTATATTATGGTGTGCAAGCATTTCCCTAAATCGTAATTGTCATCTGATACCTCTTTGAAGTAAGTACTGTTTACACTATGACAATAATAACAACTGTTAATATAAAAACAGTGCAAAATGTTTTTTTTTCAGACTGAATCTTAATATTGTTTGTATACTTAATTATCTCTTGTACAAATTATCTATGAGATGCTCACAAGTAGCTAACTTATAAAACCTGTTTACCAATGTGTGAGCTAATCATGAAATATGAAACTAGGTGTCTAAAGAACAAAAAAACTATTAAATGTGTAAGTATGACTGAAGTTCTGTGATAATTACGTTACTGGTCCATATTGATGTTCTTCAGTCAAAAGAGTTAGTTCAGTTTACAAATGTACTAGAGTAACTAGACTATCAATAAATATAGTAAAATATTTCCAAATAAAAATTAAGATTGCTACATTTTAATTTCATTACAGAGTTTATTAGTAGTGCAATTATGAGGGGTTAGCCATGGTTATCCATTATTTTCCATAGCTAGCTATGTCTAACCCCATGGCTGTTAATTGCGATTAACAGCTTAAAACATAAGCAGTCTAATTGTATTTGTTATATTACATAGTCAGTTGCTCACACCAATATACCTCACATCTGAGTGACTATCTAGCTAAGGTAAATATTACCAGGTCATGAGAATCAGCAACCAAGCGTGTAATATCATTAGGATATAATTCTAATAAAATGTCTAGTACTGCATGAACATTAATCTAGACCTAAAACTGGCACTATTTTTTACTCACCTATACAAGAGAGACACATGCTGTGCTGACATGGTAACATTATCAGCTCAGCTTCCTCGCCGCATATAGGACAGTTTACATACTCTCTCAGCTCTTTGATGATCTTGTCTCCTCCTGCTGCCATTGATCCAACTTGTACCTATGAGTACAATTGCAGTTTTGCTACAAATTCTGTATTCAAAACACAACAATTGAGACTTATTCAGCTTGCATGTACTGTGTATCTTATAAAAATATATTAGTATATGCATAATAATATCACATTGAATATAGCAATAAATTATAATATATAAGTTAATATAACCTACTCAGTGCTGAATAATCTTGGTAGAAGTTGAATGACTGTCCGTATAGAAACTACTAAGAAGGTTAGTATGCTGATGTAATGTATAGCTGCAACTGCAGTTCTACAGCATTTAATAGAAATACCTAGAGACACACAGCGGCGCCTATTCATAAAGCTATTCATACTTCATAAACAAAGCCTTTGTATCGATCAGAAGCCAACATGGAATGAAATTAATTAGCAATATCTTTACGCACGAGCTGTGTTATACAATAAAACTGGAATGAAAAGAGCTTTTGATGTTTCTGTAAATAATTGGTAGCTTGCCAGTGACCGAGTTAAGCCAATTGATCTGTATTCAAAATGTTCTTTCAAATGTGGATGCATTTCTATATCTCCTTGATGTGTTAAATAAGTAAAAACAACACACAATATTATTCCGTTTTAATGGGAGTCCTATAAAATTGTCTGTAGGTTACTCATTGGCTGTTTTGCACTCAAAGATCTTTTAGAAAACATTTACCTTGTGAGAAAGTTTGCAGTCACTCACCATGAGTTTATAAAACCCCTGGCAAATTAACATGTTATTATTGCTGTAACCTACCTATGAGCGGAAGTTGCATTGGCCTTCTGTTAGTTATGTAGGAGCTAAACAACTATCAATTCTCGTTTTCAATAGATACGTAATACAATGCAAACTAGCTGATTATATTTATTGAATCTAGCATGCTGAGAAGTCTATCTTATAGTTATAACTACTGAAATTTTATCCCGTGTAGCTTAAATGGGTTAGTTTTTCCCTTTGTGAACGGAAAGTTTCGTGATGAAATCATTTGCATCATGAATGTTTCATTGAAAGGCTTTAATCCCGGCTACCAAATAGAGGGTGTACAAAAAGTCAAAAACACAAAAAGAGAAAGCAACAAACTTGTAAATTATTATATGTATGTGAAATAGAGTAGCATTACTAGTAGTATCACAAAAGAAATGTTGTCTTTTAAAAGATTTTTATTAAACACTGCAAACTTTCTGATAATTCTGCACATAATCTTTCTACTATCAAGGCTGCTGCTAACACTAATGCCAGAATGTGAACTTGAAAGTACTAGCAGTGAGTGTTGACCGCACCATTCGTGTTATTCTGTTAGGAGAGCAAAAAATGCATTAATTTTGAGAAAGCAATATAGCAGCTAGTTCAAAATAAAAAATAACTTTTAGAGGCTACGAGGAGTAATATTACATGATATTTTTAACAAATTTATTTAGTATGATTTAAATGGAATAGAAGACACTTCTCAGCGCTCTGACTCTATAGTAATAAAATGACTTGTCTAAATAACATCTTGTATAATATGCAGTTAGTTGATCAGGCAAGGAGCTGGTAGTCGGTGCAGTTGAGAGCATGCTTTTTTAAACTTGTTCATAACAAGCATTTGTTTGCTCTTACCACTTAACTTTTTTTAAACAAATAATCAATTCTTAACCTACAACCGTAGCATAAAAAATCTATAATTCATGAGCCCCTAATACGTAGCCATTTTTACTATAGTAGTTTAATATCTCACAGATGTTAAGATGATTTCAACGGATATGCATTAAATCTGAGATATGCAAAGTTAAGATTGGATTTTAGGCTTAAGATATTATATATCAATGCACAGCTCATAATGAAATAGCTCTGAACTTCTATTCAGTGTTATTCTTTATATCACATTTGTACTGAAGGTTTCATATTCTTGTGGCAAACTAGAGTTGTAATAAATACGATGTGAAAAGAGGTATGACAAGGGAAAGTAGCAAATAAAATTACTGCTTTGCATATAGGTAGAACTAATTTCACTTTATGCTGGCACCAATAAATATATAGAGTTTGATTAGTTATATACTTTTGTAAATCTCAACGTAATGCTGCTCCATTGTCGTGGGTAACAAATAATAAGGAGATTAAGAGAATATTTTACATCAAAGACAATAAAAAAAGCAAGTTCCATAATTTTAGATGGTTTTCTTTAACAACATATTTGCAGCTTCCATTGAAAACAAGGACTGTAGTAAATATTTAGGAGGTTTATGGCTATATTAGAGCAGCATTCATAGTATCACAAAAGAAAGTTTTTTGTCGAAAGATTTTTTATGAAACACAGTGCAAACTTGCCGATAGTTTTTCACAACACCTTTCCACTATTAAGGCTCCAACTCATACAAATGCTATAAAATGTGCCTTAATATAACACTAGAAATTCCACTGTCATACAGCCCACCACCAAAGTGATATTGGGAAAACGAAAGGGTACTGATGGTTGAGAAATGCAATCTTAGCAGTCAAATGGCACTGCTGTGCAATAGGATAACTGCAATGGTAGCTGTAATGTACTGGGTGTGGGTGTTATTATATACAACAAACAGCAATAATGAAAGGAAAATATTATATGTTTATATCTCTCCCCCTGCAATAGGAGAAATGCGATATTGGCCAATATTAGAAGTAAAATGCACAGATATTATTAGAATAACCAATATTATCAATATAGTAATAATATAAAACCAATGCACAATTTTGTTTACATTTCAAAACGTCATAGCTAACAATATTAAGAAGTGATATTTATATAGATTTTTAGAAAATCTATTTAAAAAAGTGTTTGGTCATGACAAACAGCAATAATAAAAGGGAAAGATATGTTTATATCTCTCCCCCTGCAATAAGAGAAATGCAATATTAGAAGTAAAATTTAATATTAGAAAACTAATGAACAATTTTGTTTACATTTAAAATGTCATAGCTAACAATATCTAAAAGATTATCACAAACTTAGTAATAGTAAAACAGTAATAGTAGAAAATCAATGCACAATTTTGTTTACATTTCAAAACGTCATAGCTAACAATATTAAGAAGAATATCCAAACTTATAATTAAATATCATATCTCATAAGAATCATTAGAAAAAAATATCATCGTCATTTCCTTTACTGAAATGAAATGATTTCAGTACTCCTAGGCTAATTACAGAAACCTTCGACAATGCTATAGACTGGTAAAGTGTGCACGTTTTTTTTCTTCTGTGAAATGGGCACGACTTAATCGTTCTATTCCCTGTCGCTCGGTGTTTGAATTTCGGGTCTTAACTTTGAAAAAAGTGAGGCTTAGCAAGTTTTAATAACGATTTTCGTCTAAAAAATCTGTCTTTTTGTGTATAATCCAATCAGATGGGTAAGTTTTAAGAGAGTTTCGATAATTAACAAAGACTTGGTAACATATTTAAATAGGTCTATATGTATTTTGTATCGTTATTATAGTTTAACTAATCTACAAAACGATGGTTAAATTTGTTGATGAAATTTTTATACAAGGGTTCGTCTCATTGTTAATGAATAATTTTCGTAAGTTGTGTGCACATGCATTTATCATTGAAACTCCCAAACTTCGCATCCGCTCGTTTGGTCGTGGGATAACTGTGTTAATAACTGTATCGTTGTGTAATAACTGCACCTGCTGTTTTTTTCAAGAGAGCAACAAATGCATTAATTTTAGGAGAGCAATATTGCAGCTAGTGTGACATGAGAATTACCTCTTGGAAGCTACAATGGGTAATATTACATTACACTATTTAAGAAACTTGCAGTGTGATATAGATGTGATAGAAGACACTCTCAGGTGTGTTGAATCTGTGGTGTTCATATGAGTAGTTTCAAACTTATTAGCGGCTGACACCCTGTAAGGTTTGACTAGTTAGTGGGTCAGCCACATAGCTGTCAGACGGTAAAATTGAAAGCATATATTGTTAAACCTGTTCATAATAATCCTTTGTGTGTCCTTAACCAACTAACCTTTCTTAAACAACTAGTGATTTGTCAACATACAACCGTCTAATTCCATTCAGGAAGATGAATGGCTGTTTTCTAGCACCAAGAAATCAATATCCCATGATCCTCTAATATTTAGCCATTGTTTCTAAATAATAGTCGAATATCTTACAATTGTGACTGCGATTTCATCAAATATGCTTAGCAATAGTCCTTAAGCTGCAATTGTAAACTAAACCCTCATGCTTATGTCAATAAAAAACTCTCAGGTAGTGTATATATCAACGATTTTCAACAAGTGTTCAACGCAACCATAGTATGCCGTGAGTGATCATAAGGTGTGTCATAAGAAATAATCAATAAATTGACTTTCATCCAACTTCATCTTCCTTACTATCGGTCGTTGTACGTTTGTCTGTTCATGTTCTTTGTCAAAAAAAACCAAGAATATGTATCTGCACATTTTCTTTGTGGCAGTAGAAGTTGTTCAGTTTGCGCATTTGGTTAGAGGTTCACACTATTAGGTCTAATGTCATGAGTTTGATTCTACAACAAAGTATTCCCGCTCTCTGTTTTTAGTACAATTACTTTTTTTTTCTCAAAGATGACAACGCAGCTCAGTGTCTTAAAACTTTAGTTTGACAAGCTACCGGTAAATGTTATGAGTTTGGGCGCTGTATTGACAAGCAGTTTGACGATCTCAATAAGTCCATGTAAAGAATGTTGTGATTACATGAAGGTTATCACAATTAAAATAAGCGCTACTAAAACTAAAAAAAGCATAGACATCTAAACTGCACTTCAGCGGGTTTATCACCTAACATTATTCCCAGAGTGACCTTTTATTAGCAAAAAGCTTTTCGTTTCCTTAAATAAATCTCACATGAAGCAGAATTTAGATAGATGGACTTACTGCAAAAAGTGTACGTCCGAAACATTAACTACCGGCATATATATATATATATATATATATATATATATATATATATATATATATATAACTTAGTTCTCACACATCAATAATGAAGGCTTATCACCAAATATATCACTAGCTATCTTTCAAAATGGCCAATTGTAGTAAAGAAAAATATTTGTTACAAAATATACTGCTTCAACTTTATTGATAAACAAGCGGCGTAATAGCGATAGCTAACATTAAGATTCGTAGATATATGAAGTTTGAGGTGCATCTATATTTAGCGGTTCAGACGCTAAACAAAGCTGAAGGTGCTAGAAATATTTTTGATGAGGAAAAATATAAATGCTGAAAAAAATCAGGGCCTTATACTTCTTAGAGTCTTTTGCGAAAATACATGACTTTGAAGTAGCAAGAGAAACTCATTTAATTTGAGCGAAAATATTATTTTAAACTAACATTTGCTCATCTTGTAACAATCTTCTAATGTTCTAATAAATGAGGAAGTGTCTAGTGATGCTGGTGACTCAAACTGTAGGCAAAGCATGGTCAAGATACCTTCAAGGCAGTGCAATGCAATATACTTGTATACAGTACAATACTGTAAAGGCCTGGCCCCGGTAGCTGAGCCAGCTTTACTACACAAACAGGTGAACGCAGCCTAAACTCTGGGCACCCCCTTTTATCTAGGCTTGACTGCTACGCCTGAAGGTCAGGCCAGTCCGTGACAAGTACCCAGTTGTCAGGCTTACTCTGAAACCAATTTAGCCTGCCCTCTAGGTCCCTATATCAGGCTATCCTAGATCCACTAGCAGCTCGCTCTAGGACCTGATTTCTTATGTCATTGCATACCCGATCAGGTCCAGTTAAAGCTGTGGATCAATCCTAAGTCCTATAGAGCCACCCTGGCAGTTCCATCTGATGCTTAGAATGAATGGTTGGCTCAAAGGCTGCTTCTGCAACCTTTGAGCCAACCAGGCAAGCGCCAATGCAATCAGTTCTGCGAGTATAGTAGTTTATTATGATACCTTAGAACATATGTGTACACAAAATGAAGTGATATCAAGCACACCAGTGCAACTCGTGCACTGGCTTATATAGTGGCATTGCTCTGCCCACTATTTCACTTATGTCCATAAAAGGAATGCACCATATTACATAAGAGTATGCAAGTATGATAAAAGATAAGATTGCATAATACAGACAGTTGGGACAAGTCTATAAGGTCAGGCAAGTTCTATAATTAATAGGGATATAATAAGTATACACAGCGGACAATGGATATATAAGTCTCCGTCCTCTACAATACAATGCAACACACTACAACTAAAGTGGAAACCTGCAAGATGATATCATGTAAGAGATTGCGATGCCGTGAAATGCTATGGAAAGCTGTTACTGTATATTTATATATTTATAAGCATCTCTGGTCATGGCTTTTCCTGAGGCTTCTCGACACAAGCACATATTACTTGAACACAGACATTGACTGACTCAGCTATCATATACCATCACATGCGACAATATTCACAGAACTATCTTTTTTTTTAATTGCATAGAATACATAATTCAAATCTGAAAGCCTCACCTGTACCCAAGCATGTATTCTGTTTGTCTCAAATACCAGAGGCACCTTTAATAATGTAATTACCTTTCATGTGAAACTTGAAGCTTCACATAATGTATTTTGTTAAAGTTTTGGTCCCAAATGAAAATTCGCCAAAACACACTTATCTGTTAAGCAATGACATTAATGGGAAGGAAAATTCCCACACTTGAATACAAACTAGATAACACTAACAACAGTTGTCATGCTTAAATATTATATATGTTGTTATTCTTGATAAATTGTGAAGATTTAAAATATAGACAAAAATACCATACAGTGATTAATTATAAAAGTTTCAGCATGTCCATACAATTCAAAAAGCAAATATACTAAGTGTGAAAGTGCAATGAAATACAGCTTTGTGCACATGCAGAGGTCTACTTTTAAAAATAATGTTAGAGAGTTACTATAGAGAGAAACAATAGAAAGAGGATATGGGATCAAGCAAAAGGAGAGGTGTTACGCACTCACTACAAACCATTTACATGTCAAATAATAACAACACAATTACTAACTTAGCAACACAGAAGTCCTTGAAAAATCACTGAGGCAATTTATTCTAGAGAATATCAAGCAAGGTCAGAGATTATTAAACAGAGAAAGCAAAATGCTGAAACCAATGATACACAATGATGAGGTGATGCATTGATAAAGTGATGTCAATTAAATAACTTACAAGTTTATGCAAATATAAGTTGCAAATGGCTTTTGTTTATGTTATAATTCAGTGATGAAAAAAGTGAATAGAATCAGCTTCTATCATCTGGCTTAAATAATGCAAATTCTAATGCTTATTCAAGTTAATTTTTTGGAATTAGAGATTGTTAATAAATTATGAATGAATATTCCTTTAAAACTCTGGTTACACTAATGTAAAAATTTGACTTTTGCAATAAGCTGGGCATTGCTGGTCATTGTAAGAGCAGGAATAGTTAAAACATTGCATTTCACCACTTTTGTATCTTGCTGAAAGATTATGGCTAACTGCATCATATATTACATAACTACCATGTATTGTATTGCTGGATTATGTTGTTTGATTCAGGAAAAACTCTCTTTGCTTACTTTATAATATACTGCAATAGACTATGTTTTATTATACCGTAGTAGACTGAATTGCGCTAAATTTTATAAATTCCCTTTCTCGTGAGCATTTATATCATTTTCAACATAATTTGTGTCATACATGTATTATTCCTTTTAAGGGTAATCAATAGTAAATATCCAATCAAAAGTAATATATTATCATTAATGATCTTATTATCAATAATAATAACAATAGTAATATTTATAACACTATTCCTTATATTGATTATCCTTAACTTATTTATCCTGTTATTATAACTTTTCATATTATTAATCTTTTTACCATTATAAATTTTTACGTACACTACCACGATATACAACTATATCATTAATATGCTTATTGATACCTTTTTTCTGTTTTTGATTTTCACAAATATGATATTAATACTAGTTGATGTTTATGTTGTTAGTTTAATAGTTTTTCGTAATTTAATTTGTTTCATCATTATATTAATAGTCCATATATCGTTAAACTTTATATTGTTGGCCTTCCTTTTAGCAGATGTATCTAAGCCGCATTTGAAGATAAAAACATTGGAAATACGTTTATGCAACAGCTATCTTAAAGGTTGACTTGCAACAAAATTAAAATTACAGTTATTTGGTATCAAAAGATTCACCACGTCGTACTCTGTTGTGTTGTAGGTGCCAAATACGTGGAAATGTGATTACAAGCTCTTAAAAGCTCAAAAACGAAAAGCCACCACGGATTGGAATCTCTTTAGTTCTCTGACGTATTCATTACAGTATGGTTATCGTCTTTTCACGTGATGTTCTCACGTGAATTGAAAGACCAATAAAAAGTTCAATATAAAACTTATCGTAGCACTAGTTTATGACAAAGACTTCGGGTTTTACCGAAGACCCTGTATCAAATATAGATGCTCGCTACTTTACAGTTTTGTCTCGGCATTATTCAATTGACAAGTTGTAATCTGATCATGTGACCTAATACTTCACAAATAATTTTTGCAGCACTTTTCGATTATCACAGGTTACCAACAGGCTCATCATTATTATCCGACAATGATATGTACTCCTTCGAGCTAAGGTTAAAAAGTTTAACGATTTTTTACGGTAAGTTATAAGATATCAGTGCTAAAAGTGACAGCATTACAATGACGATAAAACAGACGCGTTAGAACAATAGACACAGATTTATTGAATGCGTGAAGTATATTTGTGAATATATTTCGACGAATGAGGTTGCATGAAAGTGTAAACAGAAACCATCTCGTAACAACTACGTCCCATTTGAGCCGTTTTTGAAAGCGAATCCAAACTACGGCGGTCTCGTGTGGCTGCGATTAACTGTTAGTTTTTTAGCTTTTAAGAGCTAGTAATCACATTCCCACAGATTTTTCACCTACAACACAACGGAGTAAGACATGGTGAATCTTTTGATACCATATAACTGTAATATGAATTTTGTTGCAAAGCAACCTTGTATGAATATTGATATAAATCAAATACACTTATCAACGTAGTGGTTGAAAATACTAATTGTAGAAATGTTAAAGAAAACTTTATTGCTGCTATAAAAATATTCCAATAATCTTTCGGGTAACTAAAATAATTTTCAGTTTCATCAGTTTGGTGACCCTTATTGTCTGAACTAATCAACTCTTGCCATTTACTGTTTGCATGGTGAGTTTGTCATGACCTCCAGCATCTATAATATGATGAGACTAATTGTCCAATTAGAATACTTCACATATTTTATTTACTTTTAACTGTATGGTTTATTTCAGAGCTTTGTTTTCTCACCACATTTTGCAAGGAGTTTATATTATTTTAAATTATATTTACCAGAAAAAGGTTTACCTTCATGTGTTTTATTCTGAGTGTGCGTCAAGGATATGTATCAATCGGCTCTTCCAAAATATCTATGATGTCATTTTCTAATACATTGAGCCTGAAAATCTTGCTTGCATCTTAAACAATCTAACGCTATGTTGGAATTCATACAATGACAGATATATTTGATAAAATAAAGTTTATATATAATAACTTAGTATACCAACCTGGTTGCTATAGCGGATGGTTAGTGTTGCTGGCAGATACAACCTAGTAATTTTGTCTTTCTAGCATCACAATCCTCAATCCTCACTGCACAGAAATGCCTAATGAAAAATTGCAGTATACACATTAGACCACCATGAGGCTAGCTACATCAGTCCTGTCATGGGAACATTGCATCAAAGATTTTAAAGTCAAACGTATTATATTGTATTATATTGTATATTGTATATTATTGTATTATACTAATTTTTAATAAATCGTAAAATAATGATATTTATAATAATTATATTGTGAATATTATCAACCAAAATTGGAGAAATGTTGGCTAAATCATATATGGTCATTGGTAATGTATTTGTTAGTAGAGCTTTAGCTTAAAAGTATGCTTCTAAATTATTTTGAAATAAAAAAATTAGATTTAAAACAATAAAAATCGCATTTGACCAAAGCTTTGAAAGAAACCTAGCAATAAAATATGGTTTTCAAATCCATATTAGTTTTCCATAAATAATTTTCCTTAAAATGAGTTTTTATGTATGAATATTGTGTTTCCATTCATTCTAATTATATGTTTTGTAATGAAAGACACACAAATATAAGTTGTATTACAAACAAAACAAACTAAAATTATATTATACTTTATTGTGTCACATTATCCCCTTGACTGCTATATTAAAATAGATGATTATGTATCATTGTTGTGCTTTTCGTATCTCACACATATTTTAAAATATTATAATTGTATGTGTTTAAATTTATCTTGCACCATAATAGATATTAATACATTTTATTATGTGATATCTTGTAAAATCATATTATAATGTATTATAGTATAGCATACTTCGATTTGTTAAAATTTTTTGTAACATATTATACAACGCTCTTTACTGTCTTTCCTTGGCCTACTTCCAACAGCATATAAAAACAAGTTTTCATAATCTATTTATGTGTGAGCTAAATTTAACTATGAATATTTTATACTAGTAAAGACCATTTCTGTATATGACGAAACCAGTGTTTATAGGTTGGCCAATTTTACTTTGGATAGCAGTCAGTGCATATAATTAAATCCCACTAGATTTTTAACCAATAATTTTCCAACACCAAATTGCTCCGAGCCAGGTGATCGAACCAGTTTTTATTTTTTTTGAATTAAATGACTGCCAGAGAATTCTGAGTAAATGATTGAAGCTGCATTATCAAGTTTCTTTTAATATTTTTCCTGTATCAGCAATTTACATTCACTGAGCGGGTCTATCATTATTTCATCCAGTCGACCACACGTCTTACATCAAGCTTTATAGGTTTCTATTTTAGATAGAGATTATACAGATTTCAAAGCTCAAATTCTAGCCCTCTTACTTTTCCCTTTTTTGTTATTTTTTCGTCCTACCCCGGTGTTTCTTGGGATTGCTTATCATCAATCTGACATTTCATTATTTTTTGGTGACTAGCACTAAATCTTGTCATCTGGTCTCCCTTGCATAATATTACTATCTGAATGCCCAGTTTTGCTCGGGTAGTCAAAGAATTTGCACAGAAATCCTATTCTTATTTAACATATGACAACAGCTACCATTCTAACTTTCAGCTTCATACCATAAAAACGTGTTTTGTGCAGTGTGAAAATATTAGCAGAAAAAATAAAACAACTGCAAAGGTTTCTAAACTTTGTCAAACAACTGCAACTTTCAAATTTCATATAATGAAGAAAATGTTTTGTGCAGATCAAATTAATTAAAAAACAAAATAAAACAACTATAAAATGGTTTAAATGGAAAAATGAAACTACTAGCAAGTAATAGCTAAATTAAATCTGTTTTGCTACAATTACAATAAAAGATGATTTGATGATGATACCATTAATCCGAACTGGAAAAAGAAAAACAAAAATCTGAATAGGTTGAATTAACAATAGCATTTCAAGCATTAAAGTGTGTTTGTATAAAAATGTTACTGTTACAGCATAGGCTATCCATCAGAACGTAGAATACGACAATACTGATACCTCTCGGCACTGGTAGAAATGTAAAAGTTAGATATCGGATTGTCTCGTTCTGACTGAACAGAGAGAGAATGTGGAGGCTATTCCAACTTGAGATTATACAATTGTTGTGGTTGCAATTTTTGTGAGTTTAAATCCAGCCGAATGCGGGATTAAAGTTTCAAGATTTTCAAAAGTTGTACTATTTATAGCAGACATACCAGATGACACACAGGCAGACTAACTTTGAGATTTATATATATATATAAATCTCAAAGTATATATAAGTACATGTATATATAATCTTTGAGATTGATGTACGTATATAAATCTCTTTGAGATTTATATGTATATATATATATATATATATATATATATATATATATATATATATATATATATATATATATATATATATATATATATATATACATACATGTGCACTCTTCCAAAAGCTAAAAATGGAAAAGGTAAATTTTGGTTACTCTATGAAAAATATACCAATACCAAAAAAATCAAATTACCTACAAAGATTAATAGAAATGACCGAGAAGTTAACTCACCGAATGAGATGGAAAGCACATTTTTACTTAAACCCAAATCAGCAATCAGAACAAAAAGAAACCTATGGATTCAAAACAAAGCAACTGTCACCTTTTATAAAAGAAATGTCAGACTTTGAAAGCAAGATAACAGAAATGATGCAAAACATCAAATTCAAGCCATACAACAATGAACTTCAACGAAAACTACTTCAAGACACTAAGACAATACAAGCAAACAATAAAATACTTGTCAAAGCTGACAAAACAACCAATTTTTACAGACTTGAAAATGATGAATACAGCAAAATGTTGCAAAATAATGTGACTAAAACCTACAAAAAAGCTCACAAGACAGCAGTAAACCAAATTACATCAAAAGACAAAGAAATAGTGCACAAATTAGGACTTGAGAAAAGAATTGAGACAATAGCAGAGAAACAGCCATTCATAACGTTAAAAGACCACAAAGATAACTTCACAAACCACCCCACGTGTAGACTAATCAATCCAACAAAATCTGAAATAGGAAAAATAAGCAAAACTCTGCTCACAGGTATCAACAACAAAGTGACAAGAGAAACTAATGTAAAATTATGGCGAAGTACGGGTGATGTACTGAATTGGTTTAGAGAAATAAAGGAAAAGCAACAGCAAGCATTTATTACTTTTGACGTTTGTGAATTTTACCCTTCAATAACAGAGGCACTATTAAAAAAAGCATTAGATTTTGCAAGCAACATAACAAATATCACAGAAGACGAAAAGGCAATCATACTACATGCAAAAAGATCGCTTGTATTTCACAACGACACGGCCTGGTCAAAGAAGAACTCTAATAAATTGTTTGACGTTACTATGGGTAGCTACGACAGAGCAGAGACTTGTGAATTAGTAGGGACTTACTTACTGACCCAAATACCCAAAGAATTGACTTGCAGCATTGGACTATACAGAGACGACGGACTTGCGGTTTGCAAGGGTACACCACAAGCTATAGAGAGAACAAAGAAACTAATATGCAACATATTTAATAAGAACAACTTGAAAATTACTATTGAGGCGAACAAACGGTCAGTGAACTTTCTTGACGTAACTTTAAATCTACAAGATGGCAGCTTCAAGCCTTTCCAAAAACCAGGCAACACAATACTATATGTGCACAAACAAAGCATCCATCCACCTTCCATATTGAAAAACTTACCAGACAACATAAAAAAACGATTAAACGCACTTTCATCAGATGAACAACAATTTAACAGCACAGTGCAACCATACCAAGAAGCACTCCACAAGAGTGGATACAACAGCAAACTACAATATGAAACCAACATGAAAAAACCTAAAAAACGTAACAGGCAAAGAAAAATCACATGGTACAACCCACCATTCAGCGCCAATGTTGCAACCAATATTGGACAAAAATTCTTCAGCATAGTTACAACATTTTTTCCAAAAAAACACCCACTCCAAGCAATATTTAATAGACAAACCTTAAAACTGAGCTACTCAGTAATGCCAAACATGAAAACAATCATTGATGGGAACAACAAAACCCTTAATAAAACCAGTACACTACAAAAAGAAGACAATGAAAAAAGTTGCAATTGCAGACAAAAGAACAACTGCCCTTTGGAAGGAAAATGCAGAGCCAAAAATGTGATATATCAAGCAACAGTAAGCAACAATACAAACAACCACGTAGCGACCTACATAGGACTTTGCTCAACCGAATTTAAAACTAGACACAGCAACCATAAAGCCTCGTTTAACCACAAAAACAAACAACACCACACAGAATTGAGCAAGCACATTTGGAAGTTGAAAGAAAACAACTCAACATACAACATAACATGGAAAATATTAGCTCAAGCACAACCATATACAAACAAAACAAAACGATGCAAATTATGTTTACTTGAAAAATACTTCATAATATGCAAACCACAATTACATGTAGGCACATTAAATAAAAGAAATGAATTGACTTCTAATTGCAGACATGCTAGGAGTTATCTTCTCGGTTACACTTAGCACTAAATTGCATGATTAACACAGCGAGCCCATTTCTGATATTTTGGCACATTCGGTAAAGCTTTTCATTTTAGTACAATTGCGTTTGAGGAGTGCTTCGCACGAAACAAATTTGTAACGCAAATAATAAAAGTTTACTTTTTCCGCAATAATTTTTCAAATATATATATATATATATATATATATATATATATATATATATATATATATATACAGTGAAACATGGATAACTCGCCCTCGGATATAGCGAACACATGGTTAACTCGACTGGATTTGCTTGGTCCGTTCCCACGCAATGATAAATGGCTCTATATAACTCGAATTCAACACTGTTATAACGAACTGTTTTTTGCCCAACGGCTACCGAAACGGTTGCTATCGCTTTAGAAAATCACTTTATTCCAAGCCATAGAGGTAAACCTCAACTTTTCGTAATTCATAAGCGTCGTTATTACCTCCATCGGCAAAATATTTTTGTCAACGACTGTTCTAAAGGTTTGGTGAAATTTGATTTATACTGCTATACGATGAATAGAACGGGCTAACCAGGTCACGGGCGCAAGGATTTTCGCCATGCACATACAAAACAAAAACAGCATGTTGTTTTTGTTTTGTATTTGCGTGGCGAAAATCCTTGAGTGCCTGACCCGGCTAGCCCGTGATGAATAGTTTTCCGACGTTGATTCCGTGTTGAATTAACGTCGGAATGTTGAATGTTTAAAACGTCTTAAAAATTGTTGAAATCAAACGTATACTTTGTCTTAGCTAAAAAAAAAAATTCATTGTTTGACCTAAACACAAAATACGTGTGTACATTCAATAAGTATCCATTCAAAAAGCGTGAGTGATATACAATGTACCGTAAAACCTCGTAAAACTTTTAATTGAACTGCCTCGGAGTGTTGCTCTTAACGAATCCCAGGTAAAGTAAGGTAATCTTTCCATAAACTTCAAGAAAGATCGGCAAAATTGATCGTGGGTAAACGCTCAAAAAAAAAAGATGTCTTTTCTTTGAGCATTTCAGCAATGATCAAGTTTTGCCAATGTCAATCTAAAAACGTCCTGGCCATAACATCACCTCAAACAACAAACCAATCTCAAGTGATAGAAAAATCTCTATGCTTTTTGATAAAAACGTTTTAAACTTTACATTAGAAGCATTTAATTTGAAACAAGCCATTTGTGCTTTTGATTTATATTATAGTTTGTATATGTTCATGTATCTACTAATAAATAAGTAAATACATGGACTTGTGACAGTGCTCTGATAACTTGAACACTCTGATAATTCGAACACTTTTGCTCGGTCCCGTGAAGTTTGAGTTATCCGAGTTTCACTAAATATATATATATATATATATATATATATATATATATATATATATATATATATATAAACATGGTCATTGACATTCTTGAATTTGTTGTATTTAAATTTTGATTTTGTATTAAGAGGAAATTTAGATAACTGGCAGTAAATATTGCATTTCTTTTTAATTTTATTCAGCAAAGCATTGGTCAGCCAACGCTTAGTATATTTGAATCTCTTGTTTCCAACGAACCCAGACCTCTCAAGAGTGCATTTTGCTATCAGACTTTGAAGTGTTTTAATAAAAAGACTATAATTTGTGCTGAGACATTCAGAAATGAAGATATTATCCCAATTTGTAATTGTTATATTTTGTGCTAATCTACCATAATGATAATATATTGTTTATTTGTGGTTGAAAAGTTACTGATTTAATCATTAAAATTAGAGTTTTTTGTACTTATGTAAAAGGTAGGTAGAAGATCACTTAAATCACATTTAATAGTTCCTGAAAATATATTGTTTTCCATTGTGTTTGTTTAATTATGATCTAAACAAGAATGCTTTTGTTTTGATAGTCTTGTTGGAATTGTAATAGTGTTTTCAAAATTATATAAGGAAGTTATGTTTTTATTGTTTTCACTTGCTTTTTTTATCTAGACAATCAATATTGATATCTTCTAAAATGAGGTACATAGACTCTGAGGTAGTTGCACGAAACTGGTCAATGGAATTTAGGAATATATCCAGGTCGGAACTAGGCCTACGATAAATTATAATTACCGTAAGGGAATGGACTGAAGCACTACCAACTAGTCTGAAAGCGTGTACAAATGCCCTCTCATTGTGATACCCACCGTCTCAACAGCCATGCCAAACCGCATATAAGCCCCAGCACCACCGCCCCTGGAGTGTCGCTGTGTACCTGAGAAAAATAATTCTGCAATATAAAATTTGAAGCTTCATTTTCGTAGAACCAAGTTTCAGTAACCCATATCACATCAAAACTAGTGTTAATTGTTGAAAGAAAATACTCAAAATCTGTAAATTTATTCTTTAAACTCTGGCAATTAAAGTTCAAAACATGAAAACTATTAGTGGGTAACCAAAGCTGATTGAAAGAAAATACAGATTGTGGTACACAGTCTACACAAAACTGTCATAAATACATATAACCACCAGTAAGAAAAACAAATCATGATTAGTGTGAAGCTTCCAAATTATCCAAGTCACTTTGGGCTCTTATCTGAACAGCATCTGATTCAGGAGTTTTGCGTAGGTAAATTCTTTGATTGAAAGTTCAAATAAAGCGGAAGTTTTTGTCGGTTTTTAATTTTCGAGCTTTCCAGAATAGTTTGTTTTGTTCTCTACTTAAAACTTTGTTGATGTAGATTCTGTTTTTCTTTTGAAATCCTAAAAGTGAAGTATCAATAATATTTTTTCTTTGTGATTGAAAAACATTGGCTCGTTTAGTTGTCCGGATGAATTTAACAAGAATTCTGGGAGTATCTCTGATCCTGTAAATTTTGTCAGTATCTCGTGTAGGATTGATGTCATAAAGTTTTGCTACCTTCAAAAGTTTTGAAAAACCTTGCATCAAGTTCTCGTCACTTTTAAATGGAATTCTGTTCAGCTCTATGGCTTTAGCTCTGTTGAGATGTTCATTAGTTTCAACACCAATTAACAAATTATTATGTGTGGTTGATTGTTGCGTTACTGTTTTAGCTGATTTGTGTTTACTGCCTTTAGATTTGACACCGTTGACCTCTTCTTAAAATTTTTCTAGCAACTATTCATATTCAGCTTGCTTGTTCTCAATCAAGTCCAAACGTTTGTGTATTTTGGCGACATCAGATATCAGCTGAGTTAGTTTTAGATTGATAGAAGCAAGAGTGATATGGTCTCTAGAGTGTGAAGCAGATTCTCCATGTTTTGGTCCCATATTGATCAGAAATGTAATAGAAGACTTACCAATTTCAGGGGGTTTTACAGTTAACACCAATTACGACCCCCTATTGCAGTCCTGTACTTAAATTCTTTCTTTTGTGTTATGTAGTTGGTAAATACTGTATTCTGTACACGCCTTGATAAGGTATATATCAGCGGTTGAGTATGTGTATTGAGTGTTGCGTATATAAAAATATAAGCTCTTTGCTGGCAAATGCTTAATCCTCAGGAGCTCTCAAAAACACTTGTGCACAGCTCACCCGCTAACAGCTAACTAAACAACGGGTATAAAAAATGGGTGTAAACAATGAATTTAAATTCATCACACATCATAGCAACACATCTTCATTGCACACTAGCTCACCCTGGCTAATTGACTTTAGAGCATCGTGTCATATGACACCTAACAAAGAAAGTTTTAATAGCTACAATAAGCTAGAACAGATAGAAATGGCCAGCTTAGGTGGAGGTCAAACAGTTGAAGCTGTGGGAGTTGGTGGTGTAAATGTGATGCTAAAGCTCAATCGTAGAGTTCAATGTGTAAGTGCATCCTACAATGTACTGCATGTCCCTCAGCTATCTAGCAATTTATTTTCAGTTTGAGCTGCCACTCAAAAAGGCTACATTGTTCATTTTGGCCATACTCAATGGATAACAGGTGCTAGTGGTCGACTTGGGGTCATGGGATCACTAGCTAATAAGCTGTTCAGTCTAGACTGTTTACACAATTTAACTCAATATGCAAACACTGCTAGCGCAGAGATTTGGCATCAATGTCCAGTACATGTGGATGACTCTACTCTGAAAAAACTGAGCAAATAAAATATAGTCTGTGCTACAAGCTTACCTGCAATGAACATTTTCTTCTGTGAAGGCTGTGCTAAAAGGAAGATGTCTAGTAAACCCTTCAAACCTGTGGGATATATCAAGGCTAACCGTAAGATAGAACTAGTACATTCTGACGTTTGAACAATGGAAACAGAATCAATTGGAGGTAGCCAACCGCTGGCTGAGTTCTCAAACCAGTCATGTGGAACACAAAGCTAAATTCACAAAATGGAGTACAAGTTTTGGTCTTCTGTAATTTCATTTTAACATTAGTTACAATTTTAAAAATTTAGTTAACAATATCTTAAGAAAGATGACAATGAATAAATAAAATATTTTTTATTCTATCATTATTCATTGTGGCTAAAACTGTTTTTCTTAATTCCAGCTGACTGGCTTGTTCACAAACTAGTTTAGAAGTTAGAGCACAAAGCAGCCAACTGGTATATCATTGAAGCATAACAATATGTCTGAGTGTGCACAAACGCATAAAACTACATTGGTTTATAGTCTACAAATATGGTATTTTCTTTCTCTAAATGGACAAATAGATAGTTTTACGACATTAAATTATATAAGCACAAGTTAATGATAGCAAACTGAGTCTATTTTAGGTGTGATTTCATGTATGATTTGTCTGTTTCTGCCATAAAAGGAAACCTTGACTCACTCAAAATGCTACAGTATGTTTTCTTAATACTCTGAATCATCTCTAAAAAATTATACGCTTTGAGCTTTCTCTTGTAAAAACAGAAAGAAACTTGGCATTTTGGCACTGCAAATATGTTCTCTAAGTCAAAGGACATCACCAATGTGTTTGTCTCAGCTAGTTTTCGATCATTTCTTTTCTTCTCGCTGATTGCTATTACCAGTTTCCTGTGAGATTGTTAATCTTTTTTCTCTTCTTTGTTTACAGAGCCATGGGCTCTCTTTTACTCATACAGTTCGCACCTGTCGCGTTGATCCTTTTCGGGTTTATGAAAGTCTATATTAACCTCTCATTAAAAACTTTTCTAGTATTTCACTCCAGACCTGGATCTTTTTGATAGTCTATTTGTTGTTGATAATACAACTTGTACATTTCAGCTATTGATAGATCTGGGTCCAAATACTCTTTCTTGGAATCTTCTCGACAGTAATCCGATTCTACATTTGGAAAACTTTTGATGTGATTTTCTATGTCTTAAGAGTATTTACAGAATTTTTTGTACCATTAAATGGACGTTTGTATTCACTAGCATCAGGTAAATTTGTGACTGGATCTCTCTTTCTGCCATGAAAGCCGAATCCTCTTGATTTATCAATGTGTAATGTTTTTACATAAAAGTTGTGGCAAAGCTGAATGTCATGTTCATGAACAGTCAAATAATATTTGATGAAGCAAGTTTTGGTACCTTTGTAGTCTTTTCGCTTTCTTGAGTCGGTTTGTTCTATTTTGAGTGGTGGTTGGAAAAAAGTTTCGTAGGCCATTCCATTCTTGTTTCCAGAATGAATCATAAATTTTGTCTCAATCTTGTTGAGTTAAATTCTTTTCGCACTTGAACTTGCATCTGGAACGATCTACTGCTTTCACTGCTTGCCTAAGAATAGCTTTACCCCTTTTCCACCTAAGAATAGCTTTTGTCTGAAATCAAGACTACAAAGGAAAAGGGAATTTTTTCAGCAAAAAAAACTTTAGTAATAACTGATAAAAGTAAAACAAATCATCTTAATTGGTTTAGTGATAAATATTTTAAGTTGTGTCAGGATATTACGGACGCCCTTTATATAATCTGCATTGAACAAACCAGTTGAGGGGTTTGAGCTCTAACAAGAACGTGGAATAAAACCACTTAGCTGATTTGTATGACTGATATCTCAGGGAAAAACAAAAACCTGGCAAAGAAAATTTGTCCATATGTTTGTAACCCTGTAAACACCCAAAAAATGCAATTATCTTAATTTTTTCCGTTTTCACAGATAATTGATTTGAGAACTGAGACAGCAAAACACTTTGTTACCTTTATAGACGATTTTTTTAGATACTGTGCTGTGTATTTTCTTAGAAGCAAATCTGAGGCACCTGAGAAGTTCAAAGAGTTTGAAACATGTACAGCCAACCAATCTGGAGAAACCATTCAAACACTGAGATCAGATAGAGGTGGTGAATAATTGTCTCAAGAAAGTACTGACTACTTAAAATCTAAAGGTATTCATCATGAACTCACATCAGCCTACTCACTGAAATAAAATGGTGTTGCTCAGCAAATGAATAGAATTCTGTGTGAAACTGCACGTTCAATGTTGTGCCATGCTAAATTGTCAAAGCAATACTGGGCTGAGGCCATTTCTACTGCTGCCTACGCTCGAAATCAGCTTCCCACTTCCTCACACAAGAATGATCTCACATCGCATGAGAGTGGTATGAACGCAAACCCAGCATAGACAATCTAAGGGTGTTTGGATGTATTGCTTATGCTTGCGTTCCAGACCAACTGCGACAGAAACTTTACAAGAAATGCCAGAAGCTAAGGTTTATGGGAAACAGCAAACAGTCAAAGGCATACCGCCTGCTTGATGAATCGACTGGTAAAGTCACTACAAGGCAAAACGTGGTTATTTGATGAAACAAACTTTACAAACACAGTTAAACCATCATGTGACAAATATACTACAAAGCAGAAATCTATTGTTTTTGAACATTCAGTAAATGAACAGACAACTCCTAACCTCTCTTGGCAATGCATTAGTGAAAGGCAAAAGAAACGCTCATCTGCTGGCAGGCGTAGACCTCCGGTTCTTTATGGAATACATGAGTATGTAAGCCAGGCTCAACATGTCGCTCATCAAGCTGGTCATATAATTGAACTAGAGACATTCTCAAAGGCATAACAAAGCTCTCAACGTAAGGAATAGATAGAAGCTGCTAGGTGTGAGTATCAGTCACCGATAGATAATAACCCCTGAAATCTTACAGAGCTACCTCGAGGACGTAGTGCTGTTGGATGCAAGTGGGTGTTTAAAGCTAAACAACAGGGTGACAGAACTGCAAAGCGATTCAAAAATTGACTAGTGGCTAAGGGTTATTCACAGCAGCACAGAATAGTCTATCATGAGACATTCTCGCCTGCTGTTGGTTTTTCAACAACTCGTACTCTACTGGCATATGGCCTTAGTCACAACATGTACATTCATCAAATGATCATTGTAACTGCTTTTTTGAATGAAAAACTTGATGAAGAAGTCTACATGTCTCAACCAGAAGGTTTTATTAAACCTGGATCTAAATACATTGTGTGTAAACTCAACAAGTCTATCTATGGATTGAAGCAATCCTCTAGATGCTGAAATCTTGCTCTAGATATTTTTCTGAAGTTTATAGATTTTTGTCAATCTACTACTGACTCATGTGTATATGTTAGAGATAGCAATTCAGGCATCAAGACTATAATGGCTGTATACATTGACGATCTCATTATAATGATTGATGACGATGCATCATTAATGCAAGTGAAGCATGCTCTCTCAATTCAGTTTAAAATGAAAGACTTACGACCACTGCACTATTGCTTGTGGAGTTAATATTGATCAGCATAAATCTTCAATATCTTTAGATTAATAGTACTGTCTTCAGCAAGTCATCAATCGCTTTGGTATGTTAGACTCAAACCTGGTATCCACACCTGCTGGCATAAGTGTTAAACTCATAAAAGATGATGGAATCAGTAAGCCAGTGGATTCAAGAAAGTATCAAGCAATGGTTCGTTCATTTTTATATGCTTCAGTTCCAACACATCCAGATATAACACAAGCAGTAAGTAAAGTGTCAAAGTACAAGCCATGTTCAACAGAAGCTCATCAACATAAGCTCATCTTTACAGCTGATGCGCTGTAAAGCGCATCATTTGCTATATCAAAGGAACACTGTCAACTAAACTTTGCTACAAAAAGTCAGATGAAGCTAAAGTCATTGATTATTCCAATGCAAAGTGGGCTGAGGACTTAGATAATCAAAGTTCAACATCAGGCAATGGGTTCCTAATGTCAGGTGGAGCTGTAAGCTGGCTAAGAAAATGTCAAAATACTTTAGCCGTCTCAACTGCAGAAGCTGAAAACGTGTCATTATTTTATGTAACACAAGAAAGAATGCGGTTACATAAGTTGCTCATTGACATTGATGGCAAGGAAGTTCATATGCCTACAACATGCATAGTTGGCAATCAAGCAGCAATCGCTATAGCTAAGAACACTGCAACAAAGTCCCGAACCAAACATATTGACATCGAATATCACTTTCTGAGAGAAGCTGTTGCAAATGGACGCAATCTTATTAAATACTGCTCATCTGCTGATATAACCGCTAATCTCTTAACTAAACCCCTATGCAGAGACTGTTTTGCAGTACATCGGCAGAACATGGGGCTAACAGGTTAATAAGTTTGCATGTCAAAACTATGTGGGAGTGTTGAATATGTACTAGTTGTTAACATTGACCACCATCATCATCTTGTATTTTTATATAGCCGTTTTCATACTCTTTGTTCATATTGACTCACTCATCTGTTATGTAATTCTTATGTAATAATCATTTTACTCTCTGGTCTCACTTAGGTAGTTAGTAGCTCACACAAGTCAGTCGCTGTTTTAGCTTTTAAATATACAAGTAACAAAAAAGTGATTAAAATAAAGCAAATAAACTGACTACAGACACTATACTTCTTATAAATAAATAAAACTCTTACCTCACTTGATGTGCTTTTCTTTTCTGATTGCAGAATGTTGGGAATTTGAATTATTTTTCAATAAGGAAAAGAATTTGATAATTAAAACAAGATTGCATACCAAAAGTTGCCAGAAGCTTTCGTGAATCATATCACTATTGAATAAGTTCAGCCTTTTATATTTGTCATACTATTTACCATTTTGTGTTTAAGACACGGCGTAAAACTTTGAAATAGCCTCATCTTGTTGAATTTTAAAACCTGAATTTCTAGCACTAGTAGTACACCACTAGAACGTCACTAGCAAGATATTAGTACACCACTATTACACCTCTAGCAAACTACTAGTACACTACTAGCGTACTGTGGGTTAACTACTAGCACACTACTACTAAACAAGTAACACACTGCTAGCACACTACTAGCACACTACTAGCATACTACTAGCAAAATACTACCGCACTACTAGTACACTACTATCAGTAGACTACTAGTAGACTACTAGCACACTACTAGCACACTACTAGCATACTACTAGCAAAATACTACCGCACTACTAGTACACTACTATCAGTAGACTACTAGTAGACTACTAGCACACTACTAGCACACTACTAGCATACTACTAGCAAAATACTACCGCACTACTAGTACACTACTATCAGTAGACTACTAGTAGACTACTAGCACACTACTAGCACACTACTTCTAACAATCATATGGTGCACTGTTTAAAGAGAATGAGAGCTACGCTTGTTTGCATTCACCGCTGATAAATGACATGGCATGAATGTACAATGTTTTGTGATATAATATTGATGTTTGGTCTAAGATAGTCTGTTTATTGGAAGATACTCTTCATGTTAAACTGATGCCTTTAATACTGACTCAATAATCTACACATCCCTTAACGCTTAGACTTAGTATCTCAGAGTTCATCATCTCATGTTTAATGAGCTGAACTTAAGAATACCATTACTTATAAACACTGAACTGCTGGCAGTTGAATCGATATAGTAGTTCAGCTTGTTAAATCACATGGTGTTGTACGTACTTAAAATTTATCCCAGTATGTCTATTAGTACTAGAACAAATACCGATAAGCTCATGCTGCTTATCAAAGAATAAAAACCAGCAACCTAGCGTTTCTTAGTACTCTTTTTGGTTCACAATAAAAATGCTTTTTTGCTGAAACTAAGAATTGAATTACATCACAGCATTACTCTAAGTGAGCGTTCCAACTCGTTCACTTTGTTGGTATGCAGGGAGGTGTAATGGAAATGTACCTGGGTGAGGCAGAACGTTTTTAAGTCGAAAAAGAATCAAATTAGGCAGTTTTAGGTGTTTTCGAATTTAGAAGTATAATCTTTACCAGCTTTTTGACACCCATGTATTGCCATGGCCAGTAGTGTCAAAATCAATAAAGTAATTTGTCGCAAAATTGAAACCACCAGTACTTCCTTATGAAACTCGAAATTATTTGCAGGGGATAATGAATGTAACCATCCGACTCAAGTGTAAAATATGCAGAGCTTTATTCTTAACCGCTCTATTATGTGATGGTGCAAACTGAGAAGTGAATTTAACTGAACTAAAAAAACTAAACACAGTAACTATGAGACAAGTATGCAGCATAATAAATCTCACCTCAAAAGATAAGACCAATAACAGCAAAATCTTAAGATATGCTTGTCTTCTAGCATTGGCAAAATTTTCAATGAAACAAAAGCTAAGATGAATTGGGAATGTGAACAATAAGGGTCATACAAAACTTTCCACTAGTCTGCCATTCGTAGCGCATAATTACTACATGAAAAAGACTTATTTGTTTATCTCAATGCACAATATGCTCAGTTGTTAAATACATAAAGTGCAAGTAAATTTGTCCTTTAATAATAAAACTTACGATCAGTTTTTACAGAAAATTAATAGAAAATTCTTTGAACAAGTGTCAAATTCTATTTTTCATTTATTTCACCTTTAACAAATCAAAATATATGTTACTTTATACATTTTTTTAATTTAGCTTCTTGAACTTGTGTTTAAAATAATAAAATGTTACGAGATGCCTTGAAAACAGTTAATACAAAGCCAATCAAATATTGTGCACAAAAGTCATGTGGCTAACTTTTGATGCTAAACCGAAAAAAGATGGTTAATCATAGTTACTGAGATGAGCCAGAATCTAGTGTATCTACCGTAGGTTAAATAGAGAGTTAATCTCAGGGAATCAATATATCTTTGAATAGAACACCTCAAAAGATAATGCAAAGATGAATAAAAATAGTGTTTTACAGTTCCACGTTTGGTTTGAAACTTATACACGTATTTCATATTCTCTTACCATTGTCATCTCACTATCCATATTCATTCATATTCAAATCATCATTCCCCAAGTAATCACTTCAATAGGATTTTTAATGTTACTTTTGCCCAAATCATTTTTTATCCTTGGGTAGAATTTAGAGTTACCCTTTGAGTTGGTAAGTTCTAAATGTTCAGCATGTTAGCTAAAATAGTACAAGTCAATATTAACCTGTCTTAGAGGGCAAATGGTGATACCGTTTAAGTGTTTCTACATACATCATCAAACAACATATTCAGGTTTTCACCTAATAATCTATAGCAAAAATTTTTTTAAAAAAAAGTTTAAAATCTAAACTTATCTAAACTCCATCGACAGAAAACAATTTTTGGTTTTAATACATATTCAAAAAAGCCCTGTATCACAAGAATCATATTTAGTTGTAAGTTTCATTGACCAGCCAGAATTATTTCTTATCATTTTTCTCTATATTCTGGTAAATTTATTTTTAGGCTGCAGTATTACATGATGTTATTTTGTATTATCTTATATTATGTCATTTTATATTATATTCTACAACACAGCATTTTATGATATACTCTACAGGATGGAAATATTCGTTGGTTATAAGAATTCGCGATTTCGCAAATGGTCAATTCCGCGAATTATTAAATTCCATGAATAGTTAGTTCTATTTTTAATAACAAGGGAGAATAACTACTGCATCATATTAAAAACTAGCTCCTAGGCATAAATACTAAACGTAGTTGAGTTCCATAACATTCTTAAAATCATTGCTTGGGCTTTCAGCTAACACCATTGCCAATGCATCACATTTCTGGCATTTCTTTACAAAATTATTTAAGGATGTCACAAGATATGCAGAATTGCGTCATTGCAAAAATAGCCGCTAAGCATGAGTACTAAACTTAGCTGAGTTCCAAAAATTCTTTAAAATCATCGCCGGGGCTGGGGTTTTATTGCCATTGCATCAAACTTTACAAAATTATTCAAGGTTTACACAAGTTATTCGGCATGGCTTCGTCATTGCAACAAATATCTCCCAATCTTTTTACAATGAAATAAACTCCATCAATCTCTAATACCAAAGTTGAGGACGATCATGATCATTATCTGGACATTATGGTATGTATTTGATTTGCAGTGCAGATACGTTTTTCCATTATTAACTGCATTAGTTGATTCTTTTGTTTTAAAACTGATTGCTTTCATTATATACTTCAGCTATTGTTTTTGCACTTCTGCACCACAGCACATTTTTGCACTTATTAATATTTGTTCTTTTTTGTGTTCACTGCAGACTGAAAATGAAACAACCTACTCCGATTACGAAAACTAGAGACAAGTAGTAATATTAATCAAGGTAGGAATATTGGCAGAAAAGTAACCAGTCAACTCAGACCCCTTCATTGACCACAACTCCATGATATCGCTGCAGCAAACATGATTATATTATATATTTTATTTCATGTATAGATATATTATAATTTATTACAAACTTGATTGTACAATTAAAATATTTAAAATACAAATAAAATTTTACAAACGATGAATGGAGAAAATATAAACAGTTTAGTCTATATGGCGGTTGTCTAGAGCAATAAAATTAAACTGGTACTCTTGATAAGTGAATACTGGCGTGTAATGGTGCTCTCTGACTAGTTATTTTGGTAATAGCAGCTCTGTAGCTGTCACTGCCTTGGGTAGATGTTAAAGGCGATTCTCTCACTACTACATGACTGGTAAGAAAGTTATCATCAGAACTCTCCTGGTGGCTTACTATTGCAAAGTTCTGCCGGTTGGCCAAATATTTGTGCTCGTAAAGGCGTTTTTGTTCTTTTTTAAAACAGATATATTCTCCTTGTTTGCAGCAGCGATCTCTTGTACCTCAATTTCAAGACCTCCCTGAATGATTGATGATCTTCTAACAACAACATCTACCACCCTTGCAGTCATTGCGCTTCCGTGTATGATGAAAACTCTCTCTCTCACACTACAACAAATAATGAAGCGGTAGGGATGGAAAAAATAAATATTGCGTTTTACCAAAAAACCAAAGAAAAATTCAACTAATTCAGTAAACGGTTTCGAGAAAACTCATTACTTACCACAAATTGTTGGTTCATCAAATGCCTCAAAATCGATTAACATTCGTGAAAACCTCTGAACCCAGCACAAATTTATAGCTTAGCATGATCGACTCGTAGTTGCAAGCTGTGGTGTACATCGCGTTTCAGTGTATGCGCACACCAAAACACCCGATGTGCGCATGCGTAGGGTTAACTCTATTGCTAGCTGCAATAGAGTTAACTCTTCATAGAGAGTGACAGTGTTCAGCCACAAATGAATTAATTTGCGAATATGCACGAAAAGGCAATTTTCGCGAAATTCAACTCTGCGAATAAATTTATCTTGTAGGGTAGTCCTATCTATCATATTGCGTTTTGATATTTCATTCCTCTTTATATATTACAAACATTTTATTATATCATCATACTATTTTGTGTGACGTTCTATTAACCTTTATTATGTTACTTTTTACTTTACAATCAAGTTTAATTGTAATGTATTGCACTATATTTTACTGTATCACCCGACGCAGCATTGCTTATATTTTATTTCATTTCATGAAATTCTCACATCACTAATATTTATATAATTACACCGTGTAGGGCTGATATTTATACGATTATTGTTGGCATTATGTAACAATTTCCCATCATTCCGTGTGATATTTTTCCTTGCACTAATCAGTTTTTCATAAGTGGTAATATCATAATTCTCCATAATATTATATATTTTTTTGCTGTTATTCTATATATTTTTTGTCTTGGCCGTATTAATCCTTATATTATGAGTTTATATATTATTATTTTTTATAACTTTATTAATATTCATATTAATTATCGTCAAATCGTCAATCTTTGTGTTGGTAATACTTATGCTTTTCTAGGTTATGTTAATGATATTTATATTTTTTACATCTTTTTAGGTAGTTTTTATGTTTTCATTTAATATTATTTATTATTTATTTTAATACTTCTGGTTTAATTGTTATCTGTGTTATTATTCTTTATCCTTTCAAAATTATTACATAGGCAGTCAATATGTTGTGTAACAAAAGTTAACATTTTGTTGCTGCTATCTGTACGAATGCTTGTCCGATATATTATTACTACGCTAATTGGAGACACAATTATTAAAATAATGAACACTCTTTTATGGCTTTTAGTAAATACGCTTATAAAATTTAGCTTTACGAAAATAATTATTAGTTTCGGCAGATTGGTGACTGTTATTGTCTAAACTGATCAAGTTTGATGATTCCTTGTCTGCAGGGTGAGTTCACCATAACCTCCAGCATCTACAATGTGATAAGATTATTTAATAACAAAACCTGATATACTTTATTCAATTTCATTGTTTGATTTATTCAAAGCACATTAATTTTAGCTTTCTCACAGCCCTTTGCCAGGTATTGATACAATTTTCAAATATAATTACCGAATGAAGTTTGGCTTTCCTGTATTCTAATCTGTGCGAGTCAGAAGGATGTGTATCAGTCAGCTCCTTAAAGAGACTAATAGTTCCATTGTGTACTTTGAACTTTACAATTTCACTCGGATCGTAACCAGCCTATAGTAACAGAATAATTAACATGCAAAATATTCTGTCTAATTGAATAATGTTTGTATATCGTACTTTGGTAACAGCATGAATGTGCTAGCAGATTGATGACATCACTGGTACATACATCATATTTATTTTGTATTCAAAGTATCTTAGCTCAAAATCTTTAATGAAAGAGTACAGAACGCAAAGTAGATCAGAAACTAGCCACTTCCCTTTTGCTATAGGAAGATGATCAGAATGATGCTCTTCTCATGACAAAAGTAAAGTTTAGTCATTAATAATTCTTCTACCAATAGAACAGTAGATGCCAAGGCAAAACTTATTCTTCAAATTTTTTGCTAGTTCTAAAAAAGTACTATTTTACCGTTTTGTGTTTTATCTAATCCCAAAAGACCAAAATATTTATATTAATTCAATAATAGTTTTAGAGGGTTACTTAGAAATTTTTGGAATCTAGCTTGAACTTTGCAAAATGATTTTGATAATTTTTAACATACTAAAAATTCCCCTGTCATACAGCCCACGACCTGATAATGGAATAAGTGATAACGGAAAAAAGAAATGGCAGTGGTGATTGTTAAAAAAGTAGTTGTCAGCAGGAATTGGCAGAGTATTATAGTGTAAATGAAAGTTGCTCAAGATAAAATGAAATAAATTTGAGAGAGCACAACTTCCAAAAGGTGCAAATAACAATTTCAACAAATATAGAAAAGTTAAATAAGTTCAGCATTCTGTTTAAGGTCACGCAATCTAGTCTCCTCTCTTTTATGTTGTAGGACTTGGTCATTGATAGCTAATCGAGTGATGCGCTAGCGAAGTTGTTAACAAGTAAGTCATGAATGTTTTGAACTCGAGAGAGAGAGAGAGAGAGAGAGAGAGAGAGCAACAAACGATATACACAGTTTAAAAGTTGGTTGTGTTGAATGTAGAATGGTTTTGATAGCAATCTTTAACAGAAATCAAGTATGAGCGTTTACGCGTCTGGATGTTTTCTGCAAACTGCAGCCAAATAAAAAAAATGTTCTCATCATAAAAGGGCTTGGTAGTTCTGCCCTAGCTTGTACATAAGTTGTAAAAAAATTTGGCTAACATTTTAAATACTTTAATGAAACCTTTGGTGATTGGACAAAAAAGCATAGGCTCATAAACTGTGTACCACAATTTCGTACGTGTAAATCGGTCTACGCCTTAAACTGTCTACATTTATTACAGAAACCTTCGGATAAAGTCGATTACAAATAAACAATGCCATAGACTGGCAAAATGAACATGGTTTCTCGTAAAATGCGCACTGCTAAATAGTTCTACTAATCTGTCGCATGGCTTTATTGGCATATCTTGGCCGGTCTTAACTTTGATTAAACCAAGCTTTTCAAGTGCTTAGTGGAAATTTTCGGCCAAATAAATCTGTCTATTTGCGTATAATCCGATCAGATGGGTAAGTTTTAATATACTGTCAACAATTTACAAAGACTTGGTAACATATTTAAGTAGGCTTATATGTGTTTTGTATCGTTATTATACTTTAATGACTCTACAAAACGATAGTTAAATTTGTTGATGAGATTTAGAAACAAGGGTTTTCGACGTTGTTGATGAATAATTTTCGCAAGTTGTGTGAACATGCATTTATCATAAAAACGCTCAAACTTCGCTCCGCTCATTTGGTCGTATAAAAAATGATTGGAATTATACCAGGAAAGTTCAGTTGGGCAATAACTGTCAGAATAGCACGGCAACGAAGCTGTCTTTTAAGTGAAGGTAAGCAGTTTAAATGGGTATATTGCGCGTTTCAGTTCTTTGTAGTTGTAAGCTCTGTTATGAAAACAAAACTAAGATAACTTGTATTGCAAGTATAGCATACTAACATTACATTATATTACATTGATACATACTCTACAATTTTAAGATATAATTATTGTAATATATCATGTTACACTATAATTGTTGCACACAACAATGTGATAATGGTTTGTAGGTATTTTATAAAGTATTTCTCCTGTTTTCTAAGTTTGTATTGTTCTATGTTGGATATCATTGTATGTTCGATTAAATTGCATTATGTTATTTTTTGTTACATTATATTATATTACAAGATAATGTATTTTGACACATTAAAATTTTATTTTATTTTATTTTGAGAGTTTGTCTGTTTATGGAGTTATTCACTATATCGTAGTATTTTGTTATTTTTTATTGACAAACCTGTTGAATGCAATTAGTAATACAACATATTACCTAATGATTATGTTATATAACAATTATTGGTGCTAATTTAAAGCAAGTTGTTGATTGCGCAAACTCGTGCAGCAAATTCCATTCCCACCACATCAGCCTCATATTCTTGAGTTCTTTCCGTAGCTTGCAGAGTGAGCTGTGAAACAGACAGTTTGTATTGTAATAATAAAGCTTTTACATGAAGGAATAGTTAGTATTAACTATTCACTCAGTTAGAAAACTTCAATACCGCTTATAGAGTTATTTATAAAACTGTTGCTGTTTCGGCACTTTTAGTATGTATGAAAGAACAAAACGATTATAAAGATTTTGGCGAAATAGATCTAATATGTTCCCTATAAGTTGCCTTAAAAAGTTTGCCTGTATTTGAATTTTCATATAATTATATATTCAGTCTCCCCTTTATGCAAATAATATTTAGGTCTATTTAAAAAACATATATTCTTGTCTATTATTATGTTCCAGTTTAGTCTTCCATTTTCCAATTTACAATGTACCAAATGACCTTAATCATTTACTAAAGCATTTATGAATGACTAGCTGCATTACCCGTCTACAGGAGCAGATTCACGGGCAGCATAAGGTTTATTGAGAGTTGGCTTTCATACCGTAAAACAACTCCAAATATGCAGTTACAACTCCCTCTCTCCATCTCTCCCTCTTTCCTCTCTCTCCCTCTCCCCCTCTCTCCGTCTCTCTCCCCTCTCCCTCTCTCCCCTCTCTCCCTCCCTCTTCTCCCTCTTTCTCTCCCTCTCTCTCTCCCTCTCTCCTCCTCGCTCTCCCTCTCTCTCTCCTTCTCTTCCTCTTTCCCTTCTCTCCGTCTCTCCCCTCTCTCTCTCCTCTCCCTCTCTCCCCCCTCTCTCTCCCTCCCTCTTCTCCCTCTTTCTCTCCCTCTCTCTCCCCCCTCTCCTCCTCGCTCTCCCTCTCTCTCTCCTTCTCTCCCTCTTTCCCCTCTCTCTGTCTCTCCCCTCTCTCCCCTCTCTCTCTCTCCCTCCCTCTTCCCCCTCTCCCTCTCCCCCCTCTCCCCCCCTCTCCTCCTCGCTCTTCCCTTCCCTCCCTCTCTCTCTCCCCTCTCTCTCTCCCTCCCTCTTTCTCTCCCTTTCTCTCTCCTTGTCTCCCTTTCTCTCTCCTTCTCTCCCTCTTTCCCCTCTCTCCCTCTCTCCGTCTCTCCCCTCTCTCTCCCTCCCTCTTCCTCCTCTCCCTCTCTCTCTCCCTCTCTCTCTCCCCCCTCTCCTCCTCGCTCTCCCTCTCTCTCCCCTTCTCTCTCTCTCCCCTTCTCTCCCTCTCTCTCTCCCTCCCTCTTCCCCCTCTCTCTCTCTCCCTCTTTCCCTCTCTCTCTCTCCCTCCCTCTCCTCCTCGCTCTCCCCTTCTCTCCCTCTCTCTCTCTCCCTCCCTCTTTCTCTCCCTTTCTTTCCCTCTCTCTCTCCCCCCCTCTCCTCCTCGCTCTCCCTCTCTCTCTCCCTCCCTCTCTCTCTCCCTCCCTCTTTCTCTCCCTTTCTCTCTCCTTGTCTCCTTTTCTCTCTCCTTCTCTCCCTCTTTCCCCTCTCTCCCTCTCTCCGTCTCTCCCCTCTCTCTCCCTCCCTCTTCCTCCTCTCCCTCTCTCTCTCCCTCTCTCTCTCCCCCCTCTCCTCCTCGCTCTCCCTCTCTCTCCCCTTCTCTCTCTCTCCTCTTCTCTCCCTCTCTCTCTCCCTCCCTCTTCCCCCTCTCTCTCCCTCTTTCCCTCTCTCTCTCCATCCCTCTCCTCCTCGCTCTCCCCTTCTCTCCCTCTCTCTCTCTCCCTCCCTCTTTCTCTCCCTTTCTTTCCCTCTCTCTCTCCCCCCCTCTCCTCCTCGCTCTCCCTCTCTCTCTCCCTCCCTCTCTCTCTCCCCCCTCTCCTCCTCGCTCTCCCTCTCTCTTCCCTTCTCTTCCTCTCTCCCCCTCTCTCCTCGCTCTCCCTCCCTCTCTCTCTCTCTCTCTCTCTCTCTCTCTCCCTTAGTTCAACGCAACACATGCGGATAGACAACATTTTTGGTTTGTCTGTCGGGCGTATGAAGAAACAGTTTTCGGCGTGTGCCTACTTTTGAGCAGGCGACGTATAGCTGGTCATGACTGATGCAGGGTGACAGTAAGTCAATAGCAGCTGCTCTCTTTCTTTTCACAATAGCGTATCGCAACCCTCGGAGTACTCGTGAAAGTTCTGTAATAGTAAGTTACAGTACGCCTACTCGTAGCTGGAAAAAAATTAGTAACTCGGCTGCTGAAGGAAATGAACATGACTCACTATCACGAACAGCGGCAAATCCAATGTTATTAAGTAGTGGAGATGTGGCAATTCATAGACAATACAACGTCGTATAAGAAACACTTACCTTTTTCATGTGGAAATTTAGTAGGTGAGAAACGCGTTTTTCCAGTGGCTCCAAGAAACAAACGTTTACGTGACCTTCTCGGTACACGTTGGCAATAAATATTAATTGCATGTAAATAAATACTCGTTAATTTATTTAATTTAATGAATAGTACATTTGTATAGCTGTATAGACACCTTTGTATAGGCCGCAGAACTCAGGAAAGGTGTTTTTTAACACGGCAAAAAATTTGCGGTTTAAAAAGCGTGCTAACCGGGGATTTCGGTTAATGCGCTCGAGCGGTAAAAGAAAAACAACAGAATCGCCACACCTTTATATAAGCCGATTGGCTCAAATCATCAGAGAAAAGTAGCGGCTAATAGTCCATATTACGAAATTACGATAATTAGTACTCATATTAATTCGGTTGGCTTCGTTCGACCGAATGGAAAAAGAAAGACCGCTCTATAATTTATTTACCGTTACTACACATATTAATTCAGTTCGCTTCGTACGACCGAAATTCGTACGACGATAAAAGAAAAGACCGCTCTATAAGGCGGACAGACAGACAACGATTGCCGTTTATATAGTAGATACATGTAGTTCCTTTTAAGAATGTACATTGAACTACTAACAGTAGACTGTAAAAATGTTGTAAGTATTGGATTAAATTTATTGTCAGTAGGTTTTCAATAATTTGAAAAGTATCATAATCTACTATATAAACGTCAATTGTTGTGTGTGTGTCTATCTTATAGAGTACCTTACTTTTCGGACTATTAGTTGCTACTTTCTGATGGTTTGTGCCAAGTGGCTTATATAAGGTTGCAGCTATTCTGTGGTTTTGTTTTTTATCGCTGGGGCGCATTAACAAAAATATCTGGTTAGTGCACCTCTATACATAACCTATTCATCGTTTTCCGTTTTCATACAAAATGATGTAATAATTACAACTCTATGAAATTTTTTAGCTTACTGACACACGATGCTTATTTTCACTCGACGTATTTGGGCTATTTTGTTTTCGGCAAAACTTTATCGAAAATAAATTCTCTGAATATTAGATTTTAGCGATTAAATTCTATTAACTCCTTGAAACACGATGCGTTTTGCTTTACCGTTGCTTTTTTCATCTCTATTTCCGGCTTTTCTTAAGGTTCAATTGCTAAATCGCCGCAACGGTTAATACTTTTCACATAGACAATTGTATTGTCTCAAGTAAGAATAGCCTCTAGAATTTAGATTCTTTCACCTTCGATCAGACAAAGACACTACAATATTTTATTACATATCGTCGTACTGGTATCCTCGTATTCAGAGTTTTGATGGATGGCTGTTGGTGGAACAGTGACTATTTTATACACACACTTTTATGCAATAATTGTTATTATTAATTCAACATATTCAGAATTTTTATTTTGTTTTCTCAGTTCGTATTAATTGCATCATTACCGAATCATCTCTTATTGTAATTGTAGCAAAACAGACTCAATTTAGCTATTACTTGCTAATTATTTCACTTTTACATCTAAACCCTTTTATAGTCGTTTTATTTTTTTAATTTATTTGACCTGCACGAAACATTTTTCTCATGATATAAAGTTTAAAAGTTGTTTGACAGAGTTTGAAAACTATTACAGTTGATTTTAGGTATAGTGGCAAATGTTGTTATATGTTAAATACAAATCAATTTTCTGTTCACGGAATTTTTTATTCCACGGGCAACGCTGGGTTGCACAGCAAGATGTATTAGCTTACACATCATTCCTTTTAAACCTAACCAATTAGTTTTTTGTAATTAAATTCACATTTTACAACATACATTTGTCAGATTACTCTAAAATTTATTGTGTAAGATTGCAAGTATCAGCTATTTCGCACTTTCTTATATTTGCATAAATTTACATACTTTGAGAGATATATATACAGATATATAAATTTACATTCTCTCATTTCTATTATAGACGTCTTATAACTTTTGAAGTTTATGACAAAAGTTTTTTAAAGTTTGTTTCATCGCCGTTATTATTTCAACTTGCATTCTTTTTAACATAATTTGAGTATTGTGTTTGAAGTTTAAACATTATTCGTTTTCCTATCACTGTTATTATTACTTGATTAATTTTTAATATTTGTTATTAATATTATTCTTTTGTTCAACCATTTTTGGCAGACATTGTTCTAATAAAATTTTGACTACAAAATACTACCATATTCTGTCATAGTTTTTAGTATTGTCGTATTCAAAAAAATGATGGATAGCTTCTGGTGAAACAGTAACCTTTTTATACCCACACACTTCTATGCAATAATTTCGATTATTCATTCAACATATTCACACATTTTTTGTTGTTTTTTCAGTTTGTGTTAATTGTTTCATTACCGTATCATCTTTTATTGTAATTGTTGCAAAACCAACTTAATTTAGCTATTACTTGCTAATTATTTTACATTTACGTCTAATCCCTTTAACAATTGTTATATTTTTTTAATTTATTAGACCAGGAGAAACCATTTTTCTCATGGTATCAAGTTTGAAAGTTACAGTTGTTTGACAAAGTTTTAAAAAATTTACCGTTGCTTTTATTTTCTCTCAAATTATTTCAACTACACAAAACACTTTTCTCATGATATGTGGTTTGAAAGTTAAAATGGCAAATGTTATTATATATGTTAAATACAAATATATTTTCTGTGCAAAGAATTGTTTATACCAGTACAGCTTATGGTGTAAAATAGCAACTACAAGTACGAGCTTAGCAAGTACAGCTTATGGTGTGAATTGTTAAAAAAATACTTTACCGAAGTTGTTTTCTCGCCTTGGAGCAGATTAAAAGTTACATAACTTTATTTGAATGGAAATAATTGTTTCGGATCTTGAAAGACTCGGTTTTTGAACCAACTTCTGGAACTGATAATGTTCGAGAACTGAGGTTCCACTATACATTATCAAAAAATATAGGTCTCTGAAAGTTATGAAATTTTAAAATCACATTGGTTTGAAAACCTTTACAGTTGTTTTATTTATTTTTAAATCAGTTGTCTTGCACAAAACCATTTTTTCATGATATGAAATTTGAAAGTTGTAGTTGTTTGAAAAAGTTTGAAACCCTTGACTGTTGTTTTATTTTCTCTCTTAATTTATTTCAACTAGACAAAAAATTTCTCTCATGATAGGTAGTTTGAAAGTTAGAATGGCAAATGTTGTTTTATGTTAAACACAAATCAATTTTCTGTTCAGAGACTTTTTTTACTACCCGGGCAACGCCGGGTAGCACAGTTAGTTACTTAGTATAAGCGGCAGCGTTCTGTAGATCTTTTTTATCGCTATTTTCTACTTTATCTGTTAGTCCTCCATGCTGTTGTATTACATGTAAGCGTTATATATTTTAAATAAAGTGAGTAGTCAGAGAGTGCATGAATGTTTTGAGACTATTTGGATCATTTACTGGAAAAATAAGTGATGGGTTGATCACTACCTTTTGATATTATGCTATACATTAAGAGAGTTTGGTCGCATATTAAGTTGTAATTAACTATTAATTCTGCCTTCTAGTAAGCCTAATGAATGCAAATGATAGTTTCATATGGATTGGAGTGTGGTACATCATAAAATATTTTACCGCTAGCCTAAGAGTTTGTGCTATTTTTGTTTTATTCTAAAATATTGAATAAAACGTTTTTAATTTGTATTACGACGGTACTGATCGTTTTAACGTTTTCCGGGAAGCCAAACAGCATTATTCTTTTTATGTTTAAAAAAATGGGCAATAAATTTATGGCCTAAACTTGAATTATTTATAACATTTTGCCTATCTCTTTTCAATCTATATATATGTTTCTCAAAGTATGTGTCTCCATTCATCCAACTATAGCTTATTATTGATAATTTTACCAATGCGGCCTTTTGTTATGATGCTCCTGTTAAGAAATATTGTAATATAAGTTTCAATTACTATATTTAGGCCAATAATTGTATTGGCCTTACGTAAATAATTATATTGAATTATTTTGAGATCTATATGTAAGTTTATGAAATGTGATGCTTCTTGGTTTAGTTTCTTTAAAGCTAATAATTCATCTCTAACTCAAAATTTGGTGATTTTTGTACTGAGTATGTTACTGAAGTATATATAGATTGCACTGACATTTCAAAGTTCCAATATTTGCTATTTATTTTACCATTACATTTAGTTTGCTAATAATTTATTCCAGCTGTTCAGAAGACTTTTCCCAGTTACATTATGTCTTTTGGAATCTGATTTGGCACCTCACCCTCCACGATCATTAAATATGGACACAGATTTTTTTTGTTTAAAACTTCTTTTACATCATTTCTTTTAGTTCAAATTAAAAAAAAATGGTCTGTATAGGTATTTATCAGTTTTTGATTAACGTTTATTTCAATAGCAGTATAGTATATTAACAGGCACAATTTCCTTTCATCAACAGACGAATATTTCGTTCGCTGTACGGCGTTTCACAAAAGTGGCTATCACTGTTTGCTCTGTGTATTTAATTTAGCTTTCACATATTTCCTTCTAGACCTAACCAATTAACAATTTGTAATTAATTTCACCATTTACAACGAACTTTTGGTAAAATTGCTCTAATATGATTTGCTAGATTGTCTGTATGATGTAGTGTAAGATTTATCGTGTAAGATTAGAAATATCAATTATTCCTCACTCTGTTGTATTTACATACCTTTACATACTTTGAAAAAAATAATATATTTATATTATTTGTTCTACTTTTGTAATCTTATAACTTTTGAAGTTTAGAATCTATATTTTACATTTTGTTGATTTATTATTTTTATTTCAACCTGCACTTTTAAACACAATTTGAGTATCATGTTTGAAGTTTAAACGTTAATCACTTTTTTACAACTGTTATGATTGCTCAGTTAGTTTCCAAACTTTATTATTAATATTAATTTTTTGTTAAACCATTTTGGCAGACATTATTCTAATAAAATTTCAACTACAAAATACTACAGTAATCTGCCATATTTGTCATTAATCTGTTATTTAAACATGTATTCTAAGAAGTTACACATTGTCTAATGCCTCCAAAGAAAATAATATGTTCTGCATGTTTGTTTCCTTATGACATGAAATTCAAAAACTACATTGGTTTAATAAAGTTAGAAAATCTTTACAGTTGCTTTTATTTTTTTACCTAATTTATTTCAACTACAGAAAATACTTTTCTCATGTTATGGAATTTGAAAGGTAACATGACGAATGTTGTTATACATGTTAAATACGAATCAATTTTCTGTTCAAGGACTTTGTTTTTATTTGGGCAACGCTAGGTAGCACAGCTAATTTTTTATACACACACACTTCTATCGCTATTATTATTTTTAATTCAACATATTGAGGATTTTTGTTTGTTTTTTGTTTGTATTAATTGCATCATGTTTTAATCATCTTTTATTGTATTTGTAGCAAAACCGACTTAAGTTATCTTTTATACTTGCTAATTATTTCACATACAAACACTTATAGTTGTTTTACCTTTTAATTAATTTGACCTGTACAAAAAACTTTTTTCATAATATGAAGTTTGAAAGTTACAAATGTTTGACAAAGCTGGAAAACGTTTGCCATCGCTTTTATTTTTTCTCCTGATTTATTTAAACTGCACAAAAAGTTTTCTTATGATTTGTAGTTTAAAAGTTAGAAAGGTAACTTTTGTTATAAATGTATGTTAAAAAAACTTTCTTAGATACAATTATTACGCTCTGAGAAAAGGAAATAAAAATCCTGAATATCCGAGGTTAATAATAACAATTTGTGCATAGAAGTCTGTGTGTATAAAATAGGTTACTGTTCTAGCGGAAGCTTTAAATACGATAATACTGGTACCTCTTGATACTGGCACAAACTTGAAAAAGAGATAGCGGAGTGTCTTTGTCTGTTACTTTGTCTGATCAAACAAAAAGACAATATAGAGGCTATTCTTAGTTAAAGTAATGCAAATTTTCGCATTAATATTATTAATTTTACCAGTTTAGGATTCGAACAATAAGAAAAAACCAAAAATAGAATTGCAATGCGCATTGAAAAACTTTAAGTTGAAAAATAGATAATAGTACAAAAAATAGTTTTTATACAGCTCCAGAAAATATTAAACACAAAAGGTGATATTAATTAATAATCACGAATGAAAACTTGGCCCAAACTTTTGCACTGTATGTGTGTGGATACTGCATACCGTATATGATAAGAGCAATAGAAAGCTAAAAACTGTATAGCTCAGTGGTTAAATGTGTGGTTCGAAATTTGTGGTTGCCATATTTGTCAGTTCAAAACCAGCAATATGTGTGAGTTTTAAATTCCTAGATTTTTAATAGTTGTATATAATAATATATAATAGTATATAATAATATAATATATGTATGTATATATATGTATATATATGTATATTTATATATATATATATATTTATATATATAAAAAAAATTGTTTCCTCACCCCGGATACCCCGTATGGGTGGTAAAATCTGCTCTAACTCGGGTCTCCTACCAGAGACCTGGGAGTTTGAGCACTCACCTCAAGATCTTAGCTGTTCCCAATAGCGCACTTTTCTGCAACTCACCTGAGTTGATTGTTGTTGGTATTTGGGCAAGCCACATTTTATGCGCTGGTGTTATTGCGCCCAGTGCCCCAATGACTACTGAGATTACAGTTGTTCTTACATTCCAGCATTTTTCGATTTTTTCTCTAAGAGGGAGATATTTCTCTACCTTTTCTTTTTCTTTGCTTGCTGGCTATATTGTAGTCATTGGGTACTGCTATATCTATCATAGTAGCCCTCTTGTTCTTCTTGTCTACCACTACTATATCTGGTTGGTTCGCTAGGACATGCTTGTCAGTTTGGATGTAGAAGTCCCAGAGGATCTTAACGCGGTCATTTTCATTGACCTTACCAGGAGCTTCCCACCAGTGTTGTGGTTTATTAAAGCCATACTCATCACATAGGCTTCTATACACAACACCTGCGACATGATTATGTCGCTCAGTGTATGCGTTCCCTGCTAGCTGCTTGCATCCACTGATGATGTGTTGGATGGTCTCAGGTGCATTTTTGCACAGTCTGCATCTAGGATCGTCTCTAGCGTGATAGATTTTCGTTTGGAGTTGCCTTGTTGGGAGCACTTGCTCCTGGGCTGCCATGATTAGCGACTCTGTATAGTCACCACCTATATATATATATATATATATATATATATATATATATATATATATATATATATATATATATATATATATATATATATATATATATATATATACTCATGCTACAGACAGTACTGTTTCGGCTATTGAAGCCTCATCAGTGCAGTTCAGAGCTTAGGCAAGAGACACAAATCCCATATATATATATATATAGATAGATATATATCTATCTATATATATATCTATAGATATATATATCTATATATATCACATAGATATATATATATATATATATATTTATATATATACATGTATATATATATCTACATGTACATGTACATGTATATTATTTTGCAAAATTGATTGTATGTGTATTCGTCGTTTTGATTGTTCAGCAATAGCTGTTATATTAGCATTGTGCCCAAACTGTACAATGCTTCTGTTAGAAAATTTTGATTTACATCGTTATCATATTCAATTTAATGTAACAACACACAAAATTATTTTATCAATGAGTGCACACGTTATGATGCCCCTGTTCAATCACTATATATGGGGTCAAAGCCAAGTCTTCTCACCCGGACATTTATGGGAAGAGCTTTGACATTCTCTCTCTCGTTCAGTCAGACAAAGACAGTGTGATAACTCTTTTTTTGAATTCGCACCAGTATTGATTGTGTAGTTGTTTTAGTAGTGCTTTGTGTAGTTGAAATAAATAAAATAAATATCCTGAATATGTTGAATTAATAATAGCAACTTTTGAATAGAAGCGTGTGTATAAAAAAGGTTACTGTTCTACCAGAAGCTATCTATAAAAACTTTGAATACAACGATACTGGTAATAGAAAGGTCTTTGCACATAAGATTTATTTCTATTTAAAATGTAACAACATTTGCCATTCTAACTTTCAAACTACATATCATGAGAAAAGTGTTTTGTGTAGTTGAAATAATTTAAAAGAGAACAAAAACAACTGTAAAACTTTTAAACTTTGTCAAAACACTGTAACTTTCTAACTTAAAATCTTGAGGAACATCTTTTGAGCAGGTCAAATAAATTAAAAAAATAAAATGACTATCAACGAGTTTAGATATAAATGTGAACTAATTAGCAAGTATATTAGATAAATTAAATCAGTTTTGCAATACTCATCTTTCTTATTAACACACTGAGCAAGTTTTTCACAATCACTCAGTATGTAAACTATATCATTGTCTCTCTCTTACTATGCATCCTGCATTTTGGGGTTTCATTTTGCTTTTCTATATTGGATTTCTGCCGTCTTGAAGATGATGCAGTTATCAGTTTTTCAATTTTTCCTTGAATCCATTCTTTATTCAGTTGTAGCAATTCTCTTTTGCAAAATTTTTTGCCAGCTTTGGCTATCATCGCTGCACACCCTTTTCAGACCAATATTTCTTGTTCCGTTCTATGATCTGACTCCTGTACTCCTTTTTGCTGTTTCTTTTTATTAGTGCTTGCAACAGTCTGTTGTATCCCTTGTTTTTATTTGTGATGCAATATGACATTCCATGCTTTTTAGTTCAGATTGCCACCTCTGCTGATTTAAGTCTCGTTTCTCTAACTATTTGCTAAGTAAAGTCCTGTGACTCTGACTCTGGCATGTAATGCTCTGTTTATAGTCACCACCTTTCTTGTCTTTTTTCCATTTCTTTTAGCACTTTTTGTCTTTAATTTAGTATTCAAACAGTGTAACTGAAACTAACCACTGCTTATGTATTGATGCCTTTTTTCAAATTTTTTGCATTTACTTTAAAGTCTAGTATTAGCTTTGCTTTCCTTCTATTTTTTCTAGTTATTTGTACTTTCCTCTATTTTATATTGATGTTACCCCTTTCTAAGATTCCTAAATATTTCTTTCATTTTAGTCACGTGACACTTGCTCTAGAATGTAATGCTTTATTTACAGTCGTCGGTGTGCCTGTCTTTCTCTCCATTTTCTTACTTTTCTTGACTCCAATTCCATATCCAGTTTAAATGAAAACGACCATTGCGCATGAGTTGATGCCTGCAAATATAATCCTCTCATTTAGTGTCAATTCTAGTATCAACTTCATTGCTCTTCTATATTCTTGAGTTATATTTATTTTCATATCTTTCATATTAATGTCCTCCCTTTTCAAGATTTCTAAATATTTCTATTGTATTTAAGCCATATGACACTTGTTTTGAGATTTAATGCTCCATTCGTAGTTATCAGTGTTCCTGTCTTTCGGTAGGCATATAGGTTAGGTAGGTAGACATTTGGTAGGTAGGTTGTGATTCCGCGTAGGCATATTTTACCTGATGTAATAAACATCCTCACCATTGCTGATCACTATCCTCAATTGACCGCTGTGGTCTAATAGACAAATTGGATGCCTCCAGAACTGACCGCAGTGAGATAAAATCTTCCGCGGAAAATATTTTTGGTTACTGAATCTTTTTTTTTATAACTGGACAGGCACTCATTGTAATATATACACTAGATAAATGTCGGTGCTTTGCAGTTAATAAAAATTATTTTGCAAAAAAATTAATATTTTATTTATCGTATAACAACAGTTACCATTTAACTTCAAACTTAATACTGTAAGAAAAATGTTTTGCCCAGTTCAAATGAATAAAAAAAGATAAAACAACTATTAAGGTTTTAGAACTTTTTCAAACGGTAACATCTACAGTAAATTTTATACAATGAAAACAGTGTTTAGCGCAGTTGAACTAAGTTAAGAGAAAAAAAACCATGTAAAGGTCATCAAACGTGAATGTGAAATAATGACATAATAGTCTGTTTCGCAACAATTACAATGAAAAATGATTTGATATACCACTATATTCTTTTAGCTTGTTTCAGTGTTAACATCGTAAGGCAAAAATGTCACATAGGATGGGTCTGGAAACCCATAGAAATGGTCTAATTCAAACTCCTCCCTCCGGTAAAAGTCATCAAAGATTTGTAAAGGTGTCTAAAAATTCGCATCAAATTCATATGTTAACAGTTGTAACTAAAGTTACAAACATAAATTTTGTGTATTTAGTGGTTATGATCTGCATTATAATATAACATTACAATATAATATGTGCAGTATGTGCCTTAGGGAGTTATTACTTCCAAGACAGACACAATATAAACGTTAAATTCAGTTTGAATAAATTCAATTTATTAAGCACATACTTAAGGCTATGTTTTAGTATTTATTTTAATAAGCTAAACTTTAACTTTTTGTCGGTTAAAATTTCATCATCATCCTGTTTTCAATTTTGTTTCGCTATAATGTATGACAAATAATGTTTAAATGAGATAGAGAGCGAGCTAGCTTCATGTTTCAATCAAGCCTTGTGAGAGGGTCTTTGGCTGAAGGTATATTGGCATCTTTGTTATTTCGTTGTAATCAGCACACCATCCAATTTTTTTCATTGCTAAAACTTTCTTGCTAAAACTAGATTGACAAACAACAGACAAACAAACTTTAAGATTTATGTACATTATTCAGACTACATAAATGCCCCGCATTGCACGGGTAATGAAGAACTCTTTGCGCAGAACCCTTATTTTTTTCTGATAAGGTGATTTTTCATAGCTCTAACCTTATCTTTTTAGCTGGCATAGCAATAGCCAACCATAATTATGGCCAAATTTATGTATGTTTTAAACTTTAGAATATTAAATAAGCTTACATAGCAAACACCCTCTATCCAATAAGATATCAGAAGAGCAATGCCTGGGTTTAATGTCCATATCCAGTTCACGATATGAGTTACCCAATTTCCAACATGAGCAACTACTGCCAAAGACTTTGTTTCAAGCTAAAAGTAAACATGCTTGTTTATTCTCCAACTGTAATGCTATTTTAGGAGGTTGAAAAATTGCCATACCTCAGTTGTAAAACTTCATTTTTATTACCATGTTAAATTATTTTGAATAATGCACTGTTAACAACTTTACAACTTATTGCTTGAATGCGCCACAAATATTGAGTTTAAATAATGACTACATCGTATGAGAGAAACATTGTTAATTTTTTAAAAACATCTAATTCTTTTCACCATAAAATGCCTTATTAGGAAATGCTTCAGATTTGAAATATGGGTCACGATCTCAGAAATCACGGTCAAGTTGCAAATCACGAAGTAGAATTATACAACTTTGAACTGCACCAACTGATTTTATAATATTGGGAATGATTATTGCAACATGTGCATCTGGATCAATCAAAGGGATCTTTTTGAATCTGAAATCAGTTTAGCCGATAAAAGTCTCCAATCCTCAGAAAAAACTTTAAAACCATTGCTACGCCAAACAGAAGGTACAAAAAGTGGCCTCAGGTAAAATTAATCAACTCATTTTTGTCGAATTTAAAGACAACTCTAACCTTTCGGATACTTTTAATGAGTTTTTTGGTATTCCAACTAATGTTGAAAGCAGCGAAAGTAAAGGGAGAGATGATGATATTTTTTTAGAGATTATTATAATTATAAAAATATTTAATTTTAAAATAAAATATTCGATTTTACAACATCAAGGTTTATAGTTTTCGATGGTGTGCGATACTTTACTGTTACTGTTATGTTCTTAAAATTTAAAATAAGAGTATCATGAGATTTAATTAAAAGAATAATTATTCAATTTTATAGGATTTTATAAGATTATTACAAGATTTAATTATAAGATTAATTATTCGATTTTATAAGATCTAAGTTTATAGTTTCTGTTGGTGTGCAATATGTTACTGTTATTATTTTCATAAAGATTCTGTTGATGCTACTATGGCTGTGCTCAAAATCAAAAATACTGCCAAGCAATTTTAAAAATCTCTGTAATCATGTTTTTGTAATCATGACCCATATTGTGCTTAATATTGTTTCACTATATACCAAAAAAATTTTTTTATTACATAAAGGTTTGTGTCTAACACACTATTATCAGAGCTACAAGTACTTATTTATTCATTTATTCAATTTTTTTGTAAATCATCTAAAACCATCCCCTTGATAGCATTTGCTAAATTTGCAAAAACTTGTCAGAGAATAAATTATGTACTCTCTTACATGGTGGTTCAACAGCGCATGGGAAATTTCATGCGCGATTATTGTTGCTAGCTGATGGTCATTATCTGTAGCATCAATCATTCCTTTGACTATAACCATAAACCCATTCTAAAACATAAGGGAAACATGAAATATGCTTACATATATGTTCTTCCTTAATGATATAAATGGAATTTTTGTGCTACGAAATCCTCTGTAATATACTAGCAAAAAGGGGATTTACTTAATCTACCTTGCTAAACTAAAGTCAAGAACAAACATTTACTGTTACACGCCCATTGGAAAAGTAGGCTGCATTAATCTTCAACAGTTTTAAGTTTTTGTAGCTTGTATATGCCTACACATTACTGAAGTTGAACGTATAACATATTACACACAAGTAACTTTATCATTAAATTTTGGGTCATGTAAGAGAAGATACCCTATTGCTAATTTCAACCGTATACTTGATAGACACAGCTTCATGAAAAACTTTTACTGTAAATTATTTAATTCAGCTAATTAATAAAATATTAACAAAGAGCTGTATTCAGTCTCATAATTACAAATTCATTGTCAAATTTATGTTATGCATGTCTCAATCATAAATACCCTTGTCTATAGACTGCTGGTTTAGACATAATTTCTAATAATTTTTTTTGATGGTTGAACATACCTACTTACTATTTTACAGCATCTTGGTCCTTCTTTCTTTGCTAAATTTAGCCGGAGGAATTTGTAAAACGGCTTAAAAACAGCAGCAGATGAGACAGTCGCTGTAGGCTATGACTTTCCTAATGAATTTGAGTTACCTAAGTTTGTCTAAATCTTTACTATAACAAGAGCTGTATTCACCTGCTGACGTCAGTGTTAGCAGAAAAACTTGAACCACCCAGGAATTGAAGAGGTAGAGACAGTAGGAACAAAAATTAGGTCACATTAGGTAGCTACAGGTACCAGCTATCTCTATGTTGTAAAAGCTACAAAATAGTTTTTGGTACACCATCCTACTAGTGGTATCTTAGTATTACTTCTAACACCTTGCATTTGTATAGGTATCAACTAGTTGTATTGTGGTACAATTATTAATGAAATATATCTTAATATAGGTGATAGCTATTTGTATCTTAGGAAAGCTGCATATTATTTGTATCCTGCTACCGCTCATTCATATAATCTATATTTTCTAAACATTCTTTATATTAAGTGTATATATGTGTATTCTATGTAGTATGTGTATATATGTGTATTTAATATTTTATGTACATATATATGTATTCTATATAGTATGTGTATATATGTCTGTTTTATATATAATGTGTATATATGCATACTAGCAGAGTGCCTGACATTGCGCGAGTATTAAAAAACTGTTTATAAATTGGGGCAAGTTATGTAGTTGCCTGCCACCAAACATCAGCTTGGCAAAAATGCCAATGGCTAATTTGAGCAAGCTAGTATCCATATTGTTAAACATACTAATAAAAGCCGTAAAGGCAAGTCTTTCTGACATTGTACAGTAACTTAATGCAGAGTCGCTATGCTATTTTAACCTAGATAGCTACTCATATTGTCCAATGAATATAATGCATCTCGTATTGCTCAATTGGAAAGTGAAAAGAAAGTTCTGAGATCAAATCTTCTGCAATACAGATTCTTCATTTCAATATTTCAGTGGCTATAGTTGAATAGACCGGATCACAGAGAGAATAACAGACAAAACAACACTGAGATATAATATCTATATGTATATAGATTATGTATATCAGGTGTATGCACATGTATTATATTTATTTGTTTATATATGTGTATAAACAAATCAATATATTATGTGTATGAATGTGCACATTATATATATATGTAATAATAAATATATATTTTAAGTTTTTATCTATAGTATTTATACAGTATAATCCAGAAATTGAGAAAACCACGTCACTTTATAATTAATCTCTGAACCACCGATTCTGCAGACAGACGTGCTATCTAAAACGCTACATTGTTTTTGCCATACTACAAGATGATGTAAATACTTTTGCATCACACTTAAAACGAGTTGCATATACTTATACAGCTTATTGTTGGCTACCACTCCTACACCTGAAGTTACACTTGATGTGTAACATACGAATTATTTAGAAATTACTAATTATAAGAAAGCTAGTTTCAGACAGCTTTATACACAGCTCTCATTACAGTGAAAGTTTAGACTAGCTTAAGTTGCCAGGTTAAATTATTCAAATTCATTAGGTAAATAAATTGACCATTTCGAGTTAAGTATAGCAACTAATGCTAAATTTTCTGAGCGAAAATCTTTATTACCTATACCACTCCAAGCATGGTACAAGTAATAAGTACCGATACCAGTACCTGCATGAATCTTAATAAAGTTGCCAACTACTTGCATCTTGGTACAGATTATAGTCACTTTTACCTTGGCACAGCTACTAACTACTCATATCTTATCAAACCTAGCAACTAAAATATCTGTATCACTACTAGTTACTAGTTAGTCTTATTTTAGTGCTCCTACTAATAACCCATATTGTTGTACAACTACTAATTATTTATTCATCTGATATCTTAGTACTTTTACCAACCAGCCATACGTAGGCACAGTAGTAACTTTTTGCAGCTTGGTACATCTATTAACTGTTCGTTGATTTCATCTAAAATGGTTCTGCACATAATTTATGTTACAACATAAATAATCTTGTATAAATGATTGCAGCAAAGTCCATGACAACACAATACATATCGAATAAACAATGTAACGATGGTTGGTTTTAAATTTTTACAATTTATGTTGTCAGCAAACCATAGCTAACTACATGTGTGTAAATTTTGTTGCAAATTAATTACATATAATTATATATATCTGAGTATTTTTTAATTCAACTAAATTCTGTCCAAACACAACAGTGTGATTCCTCTTTATATACAACAACCAGTTAGGACTTCCTATATATACATGAAAAATGTGATAATGATTCACGATGGTACCTACGTAGCTTCTATGCAATAGAAAAAACAGTTGTATACAAACTAGGTTTCACATCATAATCTACTAAGAATACGTGACGATTAGGATAAAATCCTAACAGCTTCTGACTAAAAAAGTGGTATTGATTGTTTTTTGATTTCCAAATGCCTTTTAGGGCAGATCAAAGGTGTTTAGCCCTGTTCAAAATTAATGCCAAGTAATATTTTACAAGTGCTGATAAAACAAATCACTGGTCTTTACTGCATAAACCTGAATCATGAATAAATAAGGCGTGCAGGGACAACTGGTTTCAATTTGAAATGATAACACTTTTTTCAGTCAGTAGCACTACTAAAATCATAAATAATAGTAATCTAGAAAGCTATAAAAATGACCACAAAATCATTCCCCAAGCAGAGCAAAGATTGTTTATAAGAGGCGGAAATTGTGAAAAAAATTGGCAACAGCTTTTTGAGCAAAAGGCAAGTAACAGAGCTACTTAAGGGTTAAAATACTATATTCTTAATCACACAACTACTGGTGAGATCATAAGCAAGGCATGAGCACATTTTGCATCGATAGTCTCATTCCGACCTAGAGATAATACCTCTAGCTATAGAATGGCACTTCTGAGTAATGATGCTGTTGTGCTTACCCAAGCAGTAATTAGATTATAAAAAAGGCATCAAATCGTTAAAAGATGATTTCAACTAACTAAAGAGTTTACGAGCTGCTGCTACTACAAAATAATCAAAAATTGCTCTAATCTTAATGGTCAATATGTTTGTCATTCATCAAGACCTAGATCATATCGACCATCTCCGTTTTGACCCCACTTTGAAATGTTTTTCATCATAACACTCATAACAAATAAGAAAGAGCACTCATAATAATATCATCAAATATCATCAGGTCTTTTCAGCAAGCCATCAGGTTAGTCCTCATTTGAGACCTAAAATTTTGAAGAGTTGGTGCAGTTTTTAATATTTGAAAACTAGCATCTTGAGTTCCCACTAAATTAAACTATCTCTTTCTCATTCTCATTTTTCACTCTCTAGCTTTCTCACTCTCTTACTTTCTTGCCCTCTGGCTATCTCAAAATCTGATTATTCTTTTTACTTATCTGTTCATCTTTCTTGCTTTCTCTCTCTCTATTGCTCTTCCTGTTAAACTAGCTACTATTTTAAGTAAACATTTTTTATGTCTGTGGCGTTTTCAATACAGACAACTATGGGAGATTTTCCAAAAAGATATTGTTATTGACAGAATTTCAGCTTTTGAAATATCCAAGTTAAAGTAAAACGATTGCAATTTACAATAATTAATTAGTTATATGTCGAAGAAAAAGAGATCGACCAAAAAAAGAATGTGTGTTTTGAAACTAGTTTATTTGATTTCGAAACAATTTTTCTCATCTATGACTTTCTGAAGCACCTTGATTACGTAGGCTTGCACCTCAGGTTCATTTCTTATTGTGAATTTAAAAAAGAGATCTTGCTCATTTGGCAAAGAATCACAGTTGCACTTGACAATATTGTTTAGAATGGTTTGTACAACCTGCCAGTATGGATGATTCGGATGTAGTCGGAGGTGTTCTGGATCTTCCTAAAAGCACACAGTATAAACTTTGAAAAAAACAAAAACAAACTTCTAAATTTCAATGATACGGATAATAATCTTTTACAGAAATCAGGTTGTTTTCTCAGATTTCTATACACATTAACATTCATCAGTGTTCAGATGTTTATAGCCAGCAGTTTTAAATAGTGTAGTAGCAGCTCTGCAGCTATGTTGTTTGGTTACCGCTTACAAACCAGTTTATTAAGCGGTCTAACTTACTTTTAGCTGCAAACAGACTCATGAAATGAAGATATTAATATTGAAATTTAAAAGTTGACAGATATATCATCAGAAAATGGGTAGTGAACATCTTTCTAAAGCATTTTATCTAAAGCATCTAAAACATCTAAAGCAACTTTTCTTTTGAGGAAACAGGTAAAATAATAGCTTAAAGTGTTATTATAACATAAGAACTAGTAGAAATTAAAGCAATTTTTTTTAATAATTTCAACTGGAAGTCAACAATAAAAAGTTTCATCAAATGCTAATAATCCTCTAGCATTTACATGTAATATATTCGTAAGTTGACTATTAATGAAGTTTTCTTAATAATTCAACATAATATTGTTGTACAAATATTTCACAGATGTATGTAACGATGAAACTTCAAACACAAATGCTCAGTTGAAAGCAACATAACAATGCAAATGCCTACCGACACCTCCAAGCCAATGAAGTCTCCATCTTTTTTCTTTGTACCAATTACAAGTCTTATTCGATTAGTAATGGGAGTTTTTTCCAAGAGCGATACCAAAGAGCCGACATATGTCAATAAGGCAATTACTGATAGTCTCTTGAATAACTTCAGCGTTCTTCGTGAACGCCTCGCTCCAAAGAGAGCTTGCAATAGCTTTTTCATGAACCTGAAATAAGTCTGTGAATATAACATATAGACCAAGTGATACATGCATACTCTGCTACTGTTTAGCTTGACTGAATACGTTGTTGGTAAATTTTACATTCAGTAGTTTTTTATGTTCAAGTACATCTGCAAGTGTTCACAATTGCCTTGAACTGCCCAAAAGTTAAAAAGATCAAGCATGGTATATTATACTAGAAATTCCCCTGTCATACGTCCAACAACCAAAGTGATATTAGAAAAAAGAAAGGGTACTGCCTGTTGAGAGACGCAATATTAGCAGGCAAATGGCACTGCAGTGCGATAGGATAACTGCAATGGTAGCTGCAATGGTAGCTGTGCTGTACTGAGTGTTATTACGTACAACAAACAGCAATAATAAAATGAAAAGATTATATGTTTTAATATCTCTCCGCAGCAATAGGAGAAATGCAATATTAAAAGTTAAATGGCAAGCTACTGCGTAATATACATCGTTTGAAAATTAGTTGTGTAGAATGCCAAATGGTTTTGACAGGGATTGGTAACCAAAGTGAAGAAATTGGTCATGATCACAGAAACCATGGTTAAGTCGGGTATGTGAGATATAGAGTTATTTACATTAGAATAAGGAGAAAATTCTCAGTAATTTTGCAAAAAAATTTGATTCCAGCTTAATTATAGCAGATTTTATGGTCAATACACTGAATGCATGTTTACCATCAGTGCAAAAACATAGTTTTGAGAAAACTGGTGTTAATGTTTGAGAAACGAAAACCAATGCACAATTTCGTTTACATTTCGAAATGTCATAGCAACCAATAACAAGAAGTATTTTTGTATTTATATGCAAACAATTATACTGAATTTCAAAATCTAAACATATTTTAGCTGGTTGTTATAGAAACAGCTGTATATCTATAAGAAAGTGCAGGCCCAAAACTTAATTTTGCAGATATTAAAACGACTTAGCAGTACTGCTATATTGGGCACAGCCACAGTATCATCAACAAATTCTTTAAAAAAATAATTACAGTAACATCTTGCCCAACATCGGTCACTATATACTTTGATCTTGTAAATTAAAATGGTATTCTTTTAATTAAATCTTATAATAATCTTATAAAATCAAATCATTATTTTGATAATTTGATATTGTAATAATCTTATATGAATTGTTAAAAAAATATCATCGTCATTTCCTTTACTTTCACTGCTTCGGACATCAGTTGGAATACCAAAGTATTCATTAGGAGTGTCCAAAATGTCAATTACTTTGAAATTGGCAAAAAAGAAATGATTATTTTTCAGTACTTCTATGTTAATTACAGAAACCTTCGGCAATTAAAAAATGTCATAGACTAGTGAAATGTGCATGTTTTTCTCGTGAAATGCGCACGACTTAATCGTTCTACCCTCTGCCGCACGGCTTTATTGCCATTTCATTGGCCGATAAAGCCGTGCTCCATTTCTACATTAATTTTGATTAAAAAAGGCTTGTCAAGTATCAATGGCAATTTTAGGCCAAATTAATCTGTCCATTTATGTATAATACGATCAGATAGGCTAGTTTTAGGATATTGTTTATAAATATCAATGACTCGGTAACATTTTTAATTAAGTTTATATGTGTTTTGTATTGTTGTTACACTTAAAACGACTCCATAGAAAAATGGTTAAATTTGTTGATGGGATTTGGGCACAATGGTTTGAGACGGCCGTTCATGAATAATTTTCTGGAGTTGTGTGTACATATGCAATTATCATAAAACATTAATCATTTATCATCAACCATTGCGTACCTTTCTTTATAAATCCACAACTAAAACATTTTGAGTGCAAAGGCAATATATCCACATACATATTTTTCTCAAATATAGAAATAGCTCAGCTTGCAATAGCTTTTTCATGATCCTGAAATAAATCTTTGAATAAAACATATAAACCAAGTGATACATACATACTCTACTACTGTTTAGCTGTTCTGAATGAATACTTTGTTAGTAAATTTTACATTCGGTAGTGGTTTAAGCACCAAGAACGTCTACGAGTGTACACAATTGTCTTGAACTGTCCAAAAGTTAAAAAGATCAAGCATGGTATATTATACTAGAGATTCTCCTGTCATACGCCCAACAACCAAAGTGATATTAGAAAAAAGAAAGGGTACTGCCTGTTGAAAAATGCAATATTAGCAGTCAAATGGCACCGCAGTGCAATAGGATAACTGCAATGGTAGCTGCAATGGTAGCTGTAATGTACTAGGTGTTATTATTTAAACTTTCGTAACATGGTATTTTACTACAAAGCTAGCTTCCTCATTGCAATTGTCTTCACTTTCTGCCATTTGTTTACCATTCAAACCCAGTCTCCAGAGGTGTAGCACAGTTACTTCTCTTTTTCCTCTAGATAAACATTTATCTGGACTTGTCTGAGGGTGGCAGGTGTTTCTTCTAGTCTTCGAGAATGTTACCTACAAATTTGTGCTTTGGCTAAGCCTCTGCGGGTAAAGGGCAATACTACAGCTGGTCTATGAGCAATGGACATGCTTGCAACACTGTGAATTATTTGACAGCAGTGGCAAAAACTGCACAGTACCTCTCGGTGTGGGTAAATAATCTTTCTTCCAAAACGTCATTCCATCATTTTTTGAAAAAGTTGCTGAATTTTTTGTAAGTGCTAAAGCTTTTGACTCCCACCACTAGTTGTTCACTAGTCAGTTTTACTCTTTCTAAGCAGACATGACAAAAATCCTAGAGACTGCTCCACAGTGAATAATAAATGACCTGAATTCATGGCAGCTAATAGTCGGCATCACTTTGAGTGTTCATCTGATCAAGTCAAACTCCTCCCTGTAGTTGCCACGTGAACAGTGGGTTTGCCAATGCGATCACCTGTCTCACAGATGGTCCTGTTGACTTCTGACACTTCTGGCCGGCTTTCTTAAAGTTTACTCCTCAAAGGCAGCTCATCCATGATGATTTCTTTAGTGTGTTCGCATTTTCTGAGCTTGAAAAACTCACACTTTGACCATTTTTGCAAGTCTGCCAACTTATCCCGTCATCGTTGCCATGGCCTAACCTGACCTGGTCTTCTAGCATACAATGGACCTCTGCTACGATCTCCACTTAATGTGTCAGATAGTTAGAAGGCTCCTTCCATCTGTGCAGCCAGCAATACGGGGCATGATCAATTTGAAATTGGATCTGGTGATCAAATAAATATGACTAGAAATGATCCACAGTCTTGACTACAGCCAGCAACTTCTTCTGTCTGACAAAGTTTGTCTTGGAAATTACGAGAGGCATACCGATGTACATAATTGCTATTTATACTTTTTCATTGGTTTGAGACAAAATTGCCTTTACTCACATCTGTTCATTTTATATCAAGACTGTACAGCTGACTTGGGTTTGAGTATTGAATGTAAGTGTTGTATTCTTGTAAAGCATTAAAGCCTGAAGTAGTGTAGATTGTAATGTAGTTTATTCACTGACGGAAACACACAACTTGAACTGAAGATGTTGTGGGTATTTATATGGAACCAAAAGTAGCTTTATAAATATTAGCTTAGTATATGGTAAAAATACAGTAGAGGGCTATATGGCTATCTTGCTTCAGATGTAAACAGAATTGTTATAAGCAAAATGATTACTATAGCCATAAAATATTTTCTCATAATTGTCACAATCCCTTATAGCTCAATAGCCATAGCAGTAAGATGCAAAAAAAACTGTGTCTTTTCAGCACCTCAAAGTTGACATGCTCTTTTTGACTTAATGTCCCTGTTTATCACTTTTCTGTGCAGGAGCCATGCCGCCTGCCCATGAGCCATGTTACTGTGCTGTGGTTTGAAATATACTGAGAGTGGAACCATAACATCTTCACAGAACTTTGCAACTCAATAAGTTCAATGGAAGTAGAAAATTTTCAGACGGCTCGAGTTTTTTTACGACAACAGCAACCCTCTTCTTGTTTTCAGTTTTCTTAGAACTTGAAATGTTCACAGTTTGTTAATTTAAGCTTATGCACTCTCCCATCCTTATGCACTCTCACATCCTCTAGCTAGTGCTTGTAGGTTTCATAATCTAGAGGAATGACTAAGATGTTGTCCGAGTGGATGAGCAATGCCTGCCAATTAAGGTCCAATCGTGTATGTTACACAAGCTTCTCAAATGAGGCTAGAGCTGACATAAGTCGAAACTGAACTCATCTTTCCCAAAACTTGCCAGTTCAGTAAGCTGAAGTAGGTTGCAACTACTGATTTCTCTTGCGTGTTGTGCATATAAATGCACTTGGCAGTAGCCACTCATGAGATCCAACATACTACAAAACTAGCTGCTAGAGAAGGTGTCTAGGCTGTCGTCACTTTGGGAAATAGGTTGTACCTTTGTTCTGTGATCGCATTTAGGCGAGGGTAGTCAACACAAAACTATTATTGCTATAATTATTCTGGAAAATCACTACATGAAAACCGCAAACCCCCGCCAAGCTCAATCAGCCTTTGGTTGAAGAAATCCTGCACCGGAGACTCCCTCTCAGCCTCTTTTTCTAGACAGAACCAATGAAAAAGTTGAAATATGTGTCAAGTTTTTTCTTCAACATAATTAAGTTTTTCAATCTCAAAGGTCTGGCTGACATCCTCTCCTTTTATAAACTTGCTTTAATAATGTGTTTGTTGTCTGGCCAACCGTTCAGTTCATTTTGAATTTCATCATTTTGATTACACTTCTCTAGACAAATGTTTCAGATGAGTTGACACACATATTTCTTGTACTTAGGTTTTCTGTGTATTCAGAGTAAAACAAAATAAAGGTGGTTTCTCATCACCTGGTGATCTTCTAATTTTTTGTTCCCGCTAACAGCATGCTGGCTCGGAGTGCTTTAAGATGATTTAAATTCCAGGCTGAGTTTTAGATTCAAAGTTGTATCAGCTCTAACTGGCAGAAGTTTTGTTTGCCTAATCGACATGGAGCAGTCAACTTACATAGTTCACATCGGTACCACCATGTGTCTCACCACCTGTCTTTTGCTAAGTAAATGCTAACCCTGTTAATCCTTACATGTTCACACACACCCATAAACAAAATGAAGAACTGCTAAAAATCTCTAGCGCAATGGAAATATGTCCAACTGGCCAAGAGGGTATCTTTGCTGATATGGATCACCCCTAAGGCCTCCTAGTTGTTGACATCCAAAAGTTGTATCCACGACTCCATGACTCGGAGTGTTGTAGGCTACTAATTCTTTGATGTTCCTTCCTAATAGCACCATGGAATGGCTAGTCAAACACTTCAAAGCTCATTGAGTTTCTTGTAAATATGATGTCAATCAAAAATTATAGAAATATCCCAATTATTTTACATTAAGAAAGTTATCAGGTTAAAGACTATTCAGAGCCTGTGCTCAGATCAAATCAGTACCACTTTTACCCAAAACTGTATCGTCATGATCGGGTGCACCTGAACCTTTTAGAGCAGATCTCTGAAGTTTTTTTCTAGCTACAAGGTGGAAGCAGTTGGAACTGGTCTTGCTATTTCAAAGGCAGGTTTCTGGTTGGCCGCAGATCCTCGTTCTCTCCAACAGTTGTCAAAGCCCACCCCTGGCAATCTGGTCTGATGTGGCTTTTCTTAGCAAATGGGGCTGCTTTTCAACTATAGAGCGGACAATGCATCTGGATTACAGTGCATGCAGGCAAAAAATTGCCTTTTTGTTTAGGGTAGCTATGGCAAAAGACCTTTTCTCCAGCCTCTCATTTTCTGGGGTCATTATAGTTGGTCACTGCGTAGCCTCTCCATATTGAGAGGCTATAGCAGATTTTTTCCATAGTAGCATTTAGTACTGGGGCAGTATTTATGAACATACTCCTGGTTTTTACAGCCTAAAAAAGGGCTTGGTTGCTTTCACTTTCTTTTAACCGTGATGTCCAACCGGTAGCTGATGAATCTGGTTTTTAAACCGTTCCACCAAAAATGTACGCTGCCTGACAATCTGGTGTTTGAACTGCTGCTACTCATTTGACTGGCTCTTCTACCATAGACCAAATGACTGATTACAAGTGCTCCTTAAATGTTCTCTTTAAGAAATTTGTTGCAGCCCATAAAACATCAGTCAACATGAGAGTAGGCAATGCTAGTAAATGTTATCGCTGACTGAGGTTGTTCAGATTAGTGCGGAAAATTTCCTTTGACATGTTCACCTGGTAGTGGTCCAGCAGATCACAATACACCATTTAGATTAGCTGCTGCTCTACCTAAGTGTCATACTTCTGGATTGTAGTCCGCATGTCTATACTCAAGGTATTCAGTTTAGTCTGAACTTGCTGAAGAAAAAAGCTTATTTTAGTCCACATTGCATCAAAGTGAGTGTAAACTTGTTTAACCTGACCACAATTTTGTGGCATTTCCGCCAAGGCCTGAAGCTGGTAAAACAGCCTAGCCGCTTTCATCTAACTGGCTGCCTTGGCTACCTCATTTCTGTGTCGTATCAAAATTTCTATATCGTTAGTATCGATGCAATGAGGAAATATTCGGATCAGGGTTAATATCTCTGTTTGTATTTTTGGCGCATTGGATAGCCATGTCACTACTTTTTACATTAGGAAAGGGCTCTGTTTAAGGTTTTGAAAGTGAGTGTCATGTTTATGGCAGCTGAACCAATTTCAGGTTGTTGGGAACCTCACCTCGAGTAATTACTAGGATATGCTACAACAGCTAGACCATCCTTGAGAACCCATCAGGGAGTTTTACTGATTTTTTGGAGAGTGTAAAAAGTCTATCAATGTAATACTTACTACTGCAAGATGAGCCATACTACTATATTAGCATAAAAGCTGCGTAAATTCATAATAAGCATATGCCAATTCAGTCAATGCGCACATTCCAAGACTGGACTCTAAGTGTTTCCCATATTATGCGTTCCCTTAAAGTTTCAGGCTATTCATATAGATTAACATAGTCGTATGCTCCGCCTATTCTTTTTGGCAGCCAAAAGGCCAGTTTGCGCTGACCCAGCCGCAAGTCAATCACCTCGGTGATGGTTAAACAATTAGCCAGTTCATCATTCATTAGGTGGTAGCCAGCTAGTCATACTTTCAGCTACCTTTTCTAACGGGACAGCAAAACCGACCCAACTCTTTCGACTCCAAAGAGAACAGTCGAGTCATATTTTCTCTTCAAGGTCAGCAAGCAAGTCCAGCAACTATCACTTGCCGCAGACTTTGGTTGTATGTGCCTGTTACAAATGAACACACAAATTTTTTGTTAAAAGTCGATTATAAAAATAATTCGTGTCAAGTTGTATAGATGCATTCTTTTTTCACACTTACCCTACAAAAGCAACTCCAAGTATTGGTCTGAATATTTGAGTGTTATCTGGAAAGTTGATTAGGAAGTGTTGTTTTTGACTAACAGTCAAAGACTGGCAGCCGATAAAGGGTCTTACTAGACATAATCTGTGTTGCAAATGAGAAGTATTTGTTTTAGAATATGCTCTTGTTCCTCTTTTCCATGGAATGCTTCTTTGAGAAACCATGTGTAATACTTTTTTGTTCATAATTTTTGTATTAATCATAACTGCTCTGCAATCAAAATAGTTTCATTTAAATTGATTGTTAAACCAAAGAAACTGCATCAGTACCAAAATAAAGGTCTATTTTTTTAAATAAGAGTATAAACATGGTTTTATGGCCTATATACTCTCACATGTACACTTAATAATGAGCTAATCCTATTTAACCAAGTAAAGTTTTGGTCGATCGATCTCATTTATATCAGCTTGAAATGTAGCTAAAATAGACCATTCAGTTTTACAACTATTGGGTTTATTAGTAAAATCTTTTGGTTCAGTTTGTTTTCATTAGAACATGTGAAATAATGACATTCTTTTGCAAAAGTTGAAAAAATGCATTGTTGTTTGGGAGTACAATTGAGTTTTATCTGTTTTTTATTTAAAAGGCTACTCTCTGCAGGGTCCAATAATTAAATGCTAGTGTGTTCAACTAATGCTAACATTCCAACAGACTACATCAAAATCTTTAATTTTCACTAGCTGCATAAATTGCCTGCTGAGATAATAATAGTAATAATAATAGTAATACAAGATATGCTGAGATGCACAAGCTAATGCTACAAGTTTATAAGCTTAAATCAAAATGACATAACATAGAATCAAAAAAGCACTCTTTCCATTGAGCTTTTTTTATTTAGAATTGCAAACAAATTTATTATAAAGCTATTATTTTATTACATACTTAATAATATTTGTTACGCCTATATTCTACAGTGTTGCAAAGGTACATGTATATCGATGGACCTAATTCCAAGAGAGAAGAAAACACTAAAAATCTACAACAGAACAGAGTGACTTCATTGAGATGAGTGACACCAATGAAGGTGCTGTGTCAGAAATACAACCCTAGGTAATGCCGCCTAGTCAGCAAAAAAGTAGGCCCCTCCAATTGACCAGTGTAATTCATCATCTCAAAAAGTATATCAAAAGGAAAGGTTTGTCAGGACAACAGAGATCTCATCTAGACAGAACAGATTTCTCGTAGTACATTTGATTTTTGCATACTTTTTGTTTCGTATATTTAGACATATTTGTAAAATATATATTTGCCAATGTACTAATATAGTTTGGCTATTTGTGGAACAGTAAAAAACCTGTGGTTTTTTACATGAGTGGCAGCAGTAGGATATCAGGTTTCGACTGCACAAGAGCCAGCAGAAAACAGAATAAACTAAACGAGTCTACCCTGGTGGGTAACAATGAGAAAAACCTTAAAAAGAATGAGTACCTCGAGGTGTGATACCTCTAGACCAGGGAGCATCTAGCTGCTTTAAAAGTAGCAGTTGGCCTCTGAACTTCCAAGGATCATTCTCACAAAGACTATATTTAAAAATGGCTTCCATATGTAAATTAAGCATAGATAAGAGCATGAATTATCCAGCCGAAGTACTGGAAAACATGATGATGATGCCCTGAGTCATGACCTTTCTCACCAGTATACATCCTCATTGTACTCCAACTTGGGTAATGTGAAAAACTTAGCCTACAGGATGAAATTATTTGTGAAGTTAGAGTTCGCGCATATTGCTTTTTCATGCATATTTGCGGACACAATTATTTGCTGATGAACACATTTGCAAATAAATTAATCTGTGAGAGCAACTATCAATAGAGTAAAATTTTCACATGCACATAACACAGGTTTAGCTTTCTATTTAGCAAAGAAATTTATGTCGATCACGCTAAGCTATAATTATTTCACTGAATCCATATGTTTTCGTGAATATTTATCATTTTGGAGGCCTTTGGTGAACAAACAACTTGTAGTAAGTTATGAGTTTTTTTGCGTAAAAAACTGCAGGATATATTTTGCAATGAGGGCGTTGTGCCAAATCCCAAATAAATTGTGACAACCTTGAATAGTTTTGGAAAGAAGTGTGATGCATTGGCAATAGACTTAAGTCAAAGCCTCGGCAATAATTTAAAACAGTTTGGACCTCAGCTACGTTTACTAATTATGCCTAGCAATTAGTTTTTAATTTGATGTAGTAGTTATTTTCCTTTGGGTTAAAAATAAAATCAATTATTCACCAATTTTAATAATTCACGGAATTGACAGTATGAAAATTTGCGAATTATTAAATCCATCGAATAATTTCATGCTGTTGGGTAGTCAGTAATTTTTAGAGCGTGGCCGAGGTCAACAAATATACCGAGATAACCAATTTACTCTATTTCAGAAAGCTCACAAGAAGGAGGCGAAGTATTGTAAACAAACCGAAAAGCTAAAGGCCACCTTCAATACACAACAGGCTCAGCCTGCCTCTTTCCTTGGCAGGCTCGGTCTGAACTGAGTAGCTTAGATAGTGCTAAAACAATCATGCTGCAGGAACATATTGTCCAAGAATAACAGCTTCGTTTGAGTCGCTTGCGCTATATCCTCACCAAACTGACATGGCCAATGGGCTATTCTGTAACCCACTGAATAGCCCCGATCTGTAATGCTTTCTGCTGGCAGTGCCCTTGACTATACTGACTGACAATGAAAAATCTAATACAACCTATTTTCATGTCAAGTCTTTGAAACATCCATCTTTGGCAGTGCAGCCATAGAAGGGGAACTAGCAGAACATACCCTAGTTGTGAAGGAACAACTGGTCAGCCAGATTGCGCTACTTTTACATCAGCTAATAAACAGGAAAAAACATGCCCGAAGAGACTACAAAAAACCAAAGTGCTTGAATTGTTGAGGCAGCAGACATGCATGCAGTGATTGCCTTAGCAAAAAGCTACTGAACTGAGAAAATGGAAAAAGGCTTCATCAGTAATGCCAACTGCTGGTCGACACTCTTTTCCTACAAATAGACAGTTAGATTAGCCGACAGGTTGCGCTAAACAAGGTTGAACTCCAGCCAGTAGGGCTTTAAAGAAGAACATAAAGATGATGTTGAGATTGCCCGTCATGTTATTTGAAATGGGACATGAGGCGGCAACCTTATGCTTTATTCTTTTGATATTAGGTGTTGGTGTTTGAGCGTCTCGTCATAGCTACTCAAAATTATTATCAGGCATTGGGAAAGCTGGAGCCAAAAATTGTAAATTAATCTATTGGGGAGACACAGCTAAGCCTGAATGATTCCTATCAAGCTATTTGAATGAAGTATGCTCAAAAGCTATTGCATAGGAACATGGCCTGTTAATAGCCAGAAGCAAGCCTTTAAAGCACTAGAGACCGGTAGTACAGTACCCATTTGTGGGCTGAGCCGGCACATGAGAACTTTTCTCTGGCAGACTACGAAGTTCCCGGCAACCATAATTTTGCTTTCCAAGGCACTGATGGTGCTGAAAAAATATTGGCACAGAAGTCCAATTTCACCGACTACTGTTTATTAGAAAAGGTGCTGTATCTAGTTTCTGATTACCGCCGGATACCCAATAAACTTGCTGAGCAAGAAAGTGCTCAATAGGCTCCCTCATAGTGACATGAACCTACATACTCAAAAAAGAATCACAAGCACAGTCTCATAGTCGGTGAAACCAAGCTGTTGTTCTACAAGACCGTATGATTGCTGATACAACTCTGGGTGTGAAGACTGAGGAGGCTTTGTGGTGAGCCACATGAGTGAGGATGGTATTTTGAGAAGGCCATTTTAGGTTGCTCATATGCATGCTATGGGGGTCAACATCTTTTAATTTTTGTTTACAAGTTACTGTTGACTTGTGAAAATAGACACAAGCAGCTGCTGTTTAACAAGGTGCAAGTAGTAAGAGACATGCTAGTACCAGCCAGAACAAAAATGGCTCTTCTGTGTGATGTGTCACCACTCAGAACTGTTGCCTATAATAGCTGATATAGTGTTGCCTGAGGGTTCCCTCTTGGTTACTAGCTTGAACTAGCCTATACCAGAAGGAAGCTTTGTTAAAAGTGGCTTAAACCTCACAGACAAACCACTGAAACTTTGAGCTGGCGAACAGTGCATGAAAACCACCTTTTACTGCTTGAGTTTCACAGCTCAAAGCACACAAAAGCAAAAAGGAATGTGTGCCAACTCGTTTGGAAAAACTGTTCTAAATGTTGACAAAAACTGCTAACAATCAAGGCAAGAAGAGTTGTTGGCGAGGCATCTAACACGCTACCAGAGTGGACATTCAAAATTAAGTACTTTAATCTACTGAAAGAAGGAATTTAGCCGATATGTCAACTTCCCACTCATTTCAGGCCAAATAAGAAAACCAAGCTAAAGTGGCATGCTGGGAACTACTGTGAAAGAGAATGTTAGTGTAATGGAGCTTTCTGTTAATGCTGGTTTAGACGAAGGACAAGATATTTCATTTCTGTGTCAGCCACCACTGACTGAACATAGTGACAAATGGAACACCTATACCTTATTTTGGATTTACCACAGCTTCGATGCCCTCTTTTGCAGCAAATTAGTCAGTACCAAGAATTTGATTAGTGGCTATCAGCAAATAGACTTCAACCCTCAGGAGAATTCAACTTTTGCAACCTGCTTCATGTTGCAGCAGTGAAAGGTGCTGCCATTTAGACTTGCACCCACACAAGCCACTTTCTAAAGGATAATGAAGTGGGTGTGGCGCATCCAGTATATATGGATTCTACTGCTACACCTAAATAAAATTACAATTTATGCTTCAAGCTCTGAAATTCTCTTTTATCACCTAAAGCTGCTGCTCCAGCGTCTGAGTAGAGCTGGCCTCAGATTAAAGCCAAAACGCTCAAGCTTTTTCAGTCGCAATTGTATTATCTAGGCTATATAGTAAGCTCTGCAAGTTTGGCTACTGAACTGTGAAGACTACGCTCTTAAACCCCACTATTAGCTTCAATGGTGTACATGCTGCCCACTAGCTGCACAAGACACCAATGTGTGCCAAACGCATGCTTTGGCTCAATCTGGGGTGGGCGGGACCACCAGTGGCTTGTGTCTGACTTGGCACTGGCCTGGACTGAGGTCGACATTGAGATAACCGGTCAAAAGTTGAGAGGCAGACCAAACTGCAAAAAAAGAAAATGAAAACAGCTAGAAGAAAAAAAGGCCCTTGTTAAAAAGTGGCGGTAGACTTGGTAGGGCTACCGCTAATGACCTTAAAATATTTTAAATAGAAATTGGTGTTAACCAACCACTTGAAACAATGGCAGAATGCTTTGGCCCACCGAAAAGCCGTGGCACTCTGTATAAAAAGTATTCTGCCTAATGGGTTTGCTGAAACATATTCACAAAAATCAAAGAGTGCAAAATTAATTATGAGCCCATGGCTAAGAGAGAAGCAACTACCCAGAAATAACTATCGATAAGACCTGCAAATATCTGGAGAACTCCTCCGAAATAACTGACAACATCAAAAAGACCAAATTTGTATTTGTTCAACCGGAACAGTTTCCCGGCCAACTATATTGCTGCCGGGTCAGCCCATGGGTTAGCCCCTGCTGTTGCAAGGTAGAGTTTATTGACTTGAAATAATAAATAAGGTGTTCAGATGAGCACAGGCGGCAGAGAACCTGGTAGTCTTTACTACAGCTCAGCTGGAAATTTTTATATACATAAATGTTTCTAAAATCTATATTTGCCATTCCACTCAAGTGGTTTGTTTACTTATGGAACAGTAAAAATATGCCATAGTTTCGTTTACCATGTCAAACACTCAAGTGCTAACAGCATTCTAAAATGGTGCTAGCAGTGTTTTAGTAGTGTATTAGTAGTGGGTCGGTAGTGTACTAAGACATGCTTGAAGTTTGCTAGTAATGTGTTTATAGAGTGCAAATCATTGCTAGTAGTTTGAAAGTAGTACTCTAGTAGTGTGCAAATAGAAAGGCTTTTTTCGAGATTAACGAAGTCATGTTATTTTTATGTTTTCCTTCTCTTAAAACACTATGTTTGACAGACAAGGTAATTTGATAATGTTCAGCGCTTTTGATTGTTCCATATTATGCTTTAGGTTGTTAAAACTGAGAGTGCAGCGAAGTGCGTAACAAATTGACTGTAGTGATCCACTTCTGATTAATGAAATATGCTTAAAACTCATTGCACAACAAGGAGTTTGTCCTGTTAAATAATAGCAAAGAGGTGGCTGACAACAGGAACCTTTCGGTGTTTTTCTTAATAGCTCTTCTTACAGCGACAACTACTTGGTTTACTGAGCTAAACCTATTTGAACTACATAGACTTAAGCATCATTGACTCGCATCTGTTTTTAAGTTTGTTTTTACAACATTTGAGCCTCACCAAGAAAAAATGTACCTAGGTGTCAATTTGTTTATTTTAAAGTGATTGTACCACGTAATGCAGTATTCTCTGAAAGTTCAGGAAATGCCTTCATTGTTTTGGTAGCTTCACAAGATCAAAGTCTATTACTAACTTATCACAAGGGAAACGGTCAGTGCAGTCAAAACCCCCAAAAAAGTCATTTTGCGTTAGTTGTGATTGTGATTTGTATTGAATATGGCAGCGCTATTTGTGTAATACTGTTCATTAAACTATCAAATCAACTACCTGTCAGATTTAACAATTAATCAGAAAAGCAATCATCGTACAGCAAATAGACAATGTTTTATTGTGATACTTGTCAATCGAAATACTAACTTTTTTAACACTTTGAACCCTGGCTGTTTTTGACGATGAGCGTCTGTAACCCTGGGCAGTCCGAAGCTTTTAAACTTTTATTAAATATATCTAAATATGCTCATATTACAATGATATGTGATAAAAAGCTAGTGAAAAATTGGGCAACCCACAGCAAATGTCATCAGACAAAAAAACAGTAGTCCACCACTATTCAGGCTTAAATTAAAAAAGTTCAAAATCTTTTATAAATTAACTCTCACAGTAGCATCATATCCATCGAGCACATTTGTTCTTTATCATTTCATGACTCAAATGATATATACTAGGAAAATATAAGTAATATAATGAATCTCTTTATTTGCATCATAATCATTTATTACTTACCAACAAATGAGCCGCATCGATTTTTTCGCGATATTGTCCCAATAAAGATTTGTCATTATAACAAAGGAAATTAATAAATATCTTTGAAAATGGTAACAATGAATGTAAAAATTCCCAGGCTTTTGTTTTATGCAAATATTAAACATATTGGCTTGCGTTTTTGTTTAGAAGCAGCGATTGTAAACAGATTCGTGCCGAGGCCGGTTTTCTGGGCACTAGGGTTTCTGACACACCCTACGTAAGGCCACAAAAGCGGCCGCTAGGGTTCAACGGGTTAACAAGGAGGCATTTCAGTGGCCCTAAAAACCTAATCTTCAATTTTTTATAAAAGTTGCATTTTTAATGAGCTTTGACTCAATTGTCCTGTTTTTCTTGCAAAATTTACATACCTGAATAGTCTATCGCTGTATACATATAAAAGTAATCACCGTTTTAAGACTTTGCCTTAGTTGTAGGCTACTGTATTATTCTGGGTTTTACACTAAAGTACATTTTGCTTAGGTCGGTTCATTTGTAATTTAACTTTTTTAAATTGCTAATTGTCATAATTATATTAAAATGTGAGCAAGTGGGCTTGGGTGAAGGAAATTACCGATGTGGTGACTGACTTATCAACTGGGATTAGCAGGCAACCATAATAATGTACATTAATTGTACTAAAGCAAGCTTAGTACACAACTAGGTAGTTAAAGTGTAATAGAAATAAAGCCTATACATTGAATACTAACACTGCACCTTTTATGATTAAAAAGCTCTTACCTAAAATTATGTGTTTTTTTTTACTTATTTCAAAATGTTTGGAATTTCAACGATTTAAATTATGAAAATTTTTTGGTAATATGTAAGTTTGAAATGATTGTATATCAAATTTGATCTGAAGCTTTAATGAACCATGTGATGTTTAAATTTAGTGAATTCAGCCCTCTGGAAAATTACCGAAACTTTTTTACCATTGGAATGGTTCAAAATACGAATAATTTGTAATTTAGACAAAATAATCTAAGTAATAATGTGATGTAACAACTGATACAAAAAACCAAAATAATGCACTGATTACCTAGTAATATTAAACACTGGCTTCACACATGACTATTCCATTTGTTGACGCTTAATAGCTTCTGAATTGTCACATTTTGTAAACAATTTGACCTCAGAGTTAACTTTTTTTACTTTGTTTGCTTTAAAATACATTTAAGTTCTGATGATTTTAGACACCATTTTGTGTAGTGAACTGAATGAAGCAGATCTTATGGAATATCTAAAATGACAAAGCTTTAATGAATTTAAGATGATTCATACAGTTGATATCCTCAATATTTTTTTAATTGGTTGCTGCAGATCTAACTGCCATGTATAGATTTATTAAAAATGTAATAGATGCTTAGATTCTGAGCATGATGAAATAGATTACCTTTAAAATGTCTGGAAACAGCGTCTGAAAAAGACCAAAGTAGTCAAAATACACCGATATCTGTTTCAACAAAAAGCCAGCTCAATGCCCGGAATTAAGTCATGGCAATAAATACCTACAGACAGGTCTACCTAACATTCTAATACCTAATACCTAAAAACCTAATATCCAGCAGGCATAATAAAGTAGACTGAGGAAGCCATCAAGGAAACAGACATAGCAAAGCATAAACTGCTGACCATGCATGGAAAACTCCACCCAAAATCTTATACTACTAGATTGAATCTCGATAGGAAAGATGGTGGTAGAGAACTCAAAAGTGTATAGCAGACAGTGAAAGAGGAAAAACAAAGCATCAAAGCCTATGCAGCCTCCATGGCCACTTCAAATAAGTTGTTAGCTAAATTTCAATCGACTGCTCTGATAATGGAGTTTCGCCCTGATGACTAGGAAATTGACTGGCACATGAAACCTCTTCATGGTGCTTACCACCGACGAATATCTAAGGTTGGCGATCTTCACCAGACATATATGTGGCTGAACAAAGGAAACCTAACCACCAATACAGAGTCGCTAATCATGGCAGCCCAAGAGCATGTGCTCCTAACAAGGCAACTCCAAACAAAAATCTATCACACTAGAGACGATCCTAGATGCAGGCTGTGCAAAGATTGGCCTGAGACCATTCAACACATCATTAGTGTATGCAAGCAGCTAGCAGGAAACACATACACTGAGCGGCATAATCACATTACAGATGTTGTGTATAGAAGTTTTTGTGATGAGTATGGCCTTAATAACCCATAGCAATGGTAGGAAGCTCCTGGTAAGGTCAATGAAAATCACCACGCTGAGATCCTCTGGGGCTTCTAAATCCGGACTGACAAGCATGTCCTAGCAAACCAACCAAATATAGTGGTGGTGGACAAGGAGAACAAGAGGGCTACTATAATAGATATACATGTGACAGTACCCAGTGACTACAATATAGCCGGCAAAGAAAAAAAAGTAGAGAAATATCTCTTTCGTGGAGAAGAGATTGAAAAATGCTGGGATGTAAGAACAACTGTAATTCCAGTAGTCATTTGGGCACAGGGCGCAATCATACCGGCGCATAAAATGTGGCTTGCCCAGATACTGACAGCAATCAACTCAGGTGAGTTGCAGAAAAGTGCACTATGGAGAACAGCAAAGATCTTGAGGCGAGTGCTCAAACTCCCAGGTCTCTGGTAGGAGACTCGAGTTAGAGCAGAAATTATCACTCACATGGGTTAACCGGGATGAGGAAACAATTTTTTTTACATTTTACATATAAATACATGTATTTTATATTTTCATATGTAGTAATATGTTAAGACACTTTTCCCATGTGTAGTAACAAGCATATAAACTAGGCTCATTGGCACCAAATAAAATCTTATTGTGGCTCAACGCGGATTATTAAAAAAAGTTCAGCTTTAACATGAAATAGAAGTTTTACAACAGACTGTTGCAATATTCTAAGTTCACACTTTCAGAATCATCACATCATTGCGAATCAGTTATTAAAAATAAACATGCTTACTTTAAGGTAAAAAAGCTGTTTTAACAGCACCAACTAATGACAGAAAGTAGGTCATTCAATTGATGAACTGATTGATTTCAAACCTAGCAGTTTTTAAAGTGATATCTTATGAGCTAGAATTTATTTTATGTTTGAAGGTGCGCAGCAGTGTTTAGCCAAAACTATGTTTAGCTTTTGTGTACAAAGTCCTTTTCAATAAATTAAATGTGTTAGAATTTAGAAGATTTATTTAACATGTAAACCTTTCTTTACCACTTTATAGCTATTATTGTTATTTTATATTGTTGAAAAAATAAATTAAGCATCATTTCGGTTAAACAAAATTAAACTCATTTCAAACAAAAATAGAAATGGAGGGATTAATCTATTTTATAGTATAAAACGTATTATATATGATAAACATTTTGCAAAGGAAAGTTTAGGTTACTGTGCCATTGGGGCAAAAACAAAATTGACAAATTTATCCACATGCAAACATGCAAACATTACAAATTTACATATTGTAAACGATCATAGCACAACTCACAAAAACTTTTTAGACAGCTTGTCTAAAAAATGTACAATGTACATGTATACCAAACTACATTATACAAAAATACGAAGAGACAACATCCTGACACGCATCGTACCGCAATATTTTTAGACCTAATTGGACATACTGCTATCATATCCATTAACTCAAAAACAATTTTTGATTCCATATAATTTGTCCCGAAATGGTCTTAATAGCACGAGAAACCTAGCACTCCTAATTAACAACTTACTGCAATTGAACAACATACAACATTACTATGAATATTACATGATTAGCAGTGATACAAAGATGAACACCATACACTCGGTACTGCAACATATACTTACAAATCATATCTTGAGCTGCGTCTGATTTTTCTGTCAAAGTTTAGACGCTGAATGTTCCTTCTTAAAAAAAGTTTGTTTATTGACTATATTTCTGATTAAATGAATGCAATGATAACAAAAAGAATAATGCTAAAATTGATCACCAGGTAAAAACAGAAAAAAACTGCAATAATATTAAAAATGCAAATTGTCAAAAAGGATCAATGTGCCATTAAAAACACTGAAAACGACAAGTCAGTATAAAATTGATTATTAATATCTGATAAGACTCGAAATATGTCAAAAACGTTTTTTGTTCAGATTTTTTGCCAGAAATTGAATTTTATCTAAAGCAAAATAAGCCTGCATACTGTAAGCATTATTGGAATAACATTGGGAGATAGCCTTGACTAACATAAAACAATCTGTAAGCTATATCTGGTAATACATATCAAAATATTTGTAAAACCTGATGGTAGATATTAGGGGTGTTGGTATGTACCATGTATGTACGTATAAAGCTCATGTTTTTGATTGAACTTACAGCTATTAACAACTGTTCAATACCGGTAGAGAAAAAATTAAAAGGAAAATGCAAACCTGGACCAGATGTGGTCAGATCACAGAAGGCCTTTCAGGCAGGCAGAAGGTTGTTTCAATAGTAGTCGTCTAACGATAGTTGCCAGGCAAATAAAGACTAGTTTTATAGATTGCAGCTTTGAACAAAAGTTGTTGAGGTTAACATGCAATATGATTATATAATGGTCGTGAAGGGTTTCACTTACATTAAGGTGCTTATAGTTTCAAGCTTTGCATTTATTCAGATATAAAATATTAGTAAATGCACTAAGTACATGATTAGTTAGTATCTGTACTTAGAAGTAGTTAATGGTTGCACTGAATGCAAAAATTTTAGTAGTTGTACTAAGATATGTGTAGTTGGTGGCTGTACTGTCGTATCAATAGTTAGTACCTGTACTAAACTATGAGTGATTAATAGTTGTACTAAAGTATGAGTATTTAGTAGCTGTACAGAGATACCAACTGTTATTAGTTGCACTAAGATATGAGTAGTTAGGAACAGTAGTACGATATGAGTGGTTAGCTGTAGCTGAGCTACAATAGGTAGTATTTTAGTACTGGTATTTAGGTAATGTTATTAAAAAACATAAAAAATTTAAATAATGTAGGATAGTTTTAAAGAAGTAGAAGCCGGTGTGATACAGTTAGTGCCTTAGGTGTTGCTTGTATTGAAGTTGCTATTATGAGGCACTTTTTGTGTATAACCAGCAACAGCGCAAGTGGATATTGCAATATTATTGTGCGAGCTACTACAGCCATGACTTCTGCCTCTACATATATGTTCAAAGTTTCATAGTTGAAGCCGTCTTAGTTGACTACCATCACATGAATTATTATTTTAATGATTAGTCAAACATTCACTGACAACCACAGGATTAAACAAAAGTTTTTTTCCTTTGTCTTGAAAGCTGAATCGCTGCTTACTAAATATCCCATTTCACAATTTTTTATGGAATGGCGATTATGTATTTGTTTGGCTTGTAGGAAAAAGAAATGCTTTTCAGATGTTTTTTCATACAATAATGTATAAATAAATTTTTTATCAACAATATTATAAACTTAACAGTGTTCATATGTTTTTATTGCTACTAGACGACAGGTGTATATACTTGTACCAAAAACTATGCTTTTGCAGTTTCTTTACAGAACCAATAAACCTCAGAAACCAATATAACCTCCAGGTCATTTTTGTTATGTTACCTAGATATGTAAAGCTGGTGTAATTCCTTTTCTTGGTGCAACTGCTGTTGCTTGTAGCTTTGCCTCTCTTTAGATCATATTTGTTTAGAAAGTAATTTTGGAGTAACTGCATAATCTTTGCTGTCACTTCTTTACATTAAGGTGACTTCTTCTTGCTTGCAAACAATGTAATACTTCTCAATAAAACACAGCTGACATTTCTTTGTTAGGTTAAATAGGGTTTAGCTTTTTGCATCATTTTTGATTCAATCCTATAACTTCTATTGTCAGTCTCAACCTTTGAGACATGTTTACTGGGTTTTGTACTGTTTAGATTTTCACTGTGTATGAAAGAAGCGTTCCTGTTTCTATATGTAGATTTGAAGTTAGTTGGCTTAGTCTAATGTAAGTGTTTTTGGGCTTGTGTCTTCTTTAGTCACTATTATCATGGCTATACCACAGTTTTAGTTATGTAGTTTCCACTTACTGGGCAGTAATTCCTCACTCTACAATTTCAGTTCTTACTTTTAGCCATGCTTTGATAATTGTTAGGCAAGTATCAACTGTGTGATTCAACGAGCTGTTGCATGTTAATCATGCAGGAGTAGCTGAGTTTTAATGTACGTCCATTAAATACTTTGTGCAGCGGGCGTGTAGGTGGAGCATGTATCTATAGTGTTTACATGTATAAACTTTCTGCCTAACTTGATTTGTACGTCAACGTGAAAAGTAGGGTTGTACCATGTTATATGATGCCTTCATTACCTCCTGTTAGTTGCTGGATGAGTCAAGATGTGTTTGTATTTGAGTGTGTAGCCATAACCAATCCACTCTGTGTTTTCTGGTACGGTGGTGCTGATTATGCTTATGCAATAATGAACATTAGTTTACAAAGCAGCACCACCTTACCAGAAAGCACTCGATAACAGTGGTTATGGCCACACACTCAAAACAAACACTTTTTGAATTGAGCACAGAGTATATGGAATAAGTTTTGAATATGATGAGCAGACTTACTCTGCATCATGGAAATCACCGATTGCTTCAGGTGAGTGAGTTTGAGGGAGCTTATCAATGAAATAAAGTATTTTGTTGAATATAACTTTGTTTTTGGGCAGTAACTTATGAGCGTACAATATCATATTTTTTCTGAAAATTGTAATAATGCTTAATGCAAATAATAACTAAGTTCAAAAATAATGGCAAATATAAAGCACACTGTTTGAGAAACAATAAATTGTGTGTTCGTTGTAATTCAAAACTTCAATACTTTAAATCAGAGAGTTTTAACATATTTAACACACACACACACACGCACGCACGCACGCACGCGCGCGCACGCACACAGACATAATAAACATACAATTTAGTTGAATAGTAAGCTGTTGAAGTAATATATAGATGTGTGCATAGATTCAGATTCTATCAGACATCCGTGCTCTTTGTCTAGTCTGAATTGTGCTAAATTATTGCGGGCATACTTGCAGCTGTTAAACTGAAAACTTGAAATCAGGGTTTTTTGTAATTTAAACCTTTTTCAATGAGCCAGGCAAGCAATGAAAGGAAGCTATTGCTAAGTGTTTTATACTTCGTAGAACCTTTAAACATATGTAACATTGTTCAACACAATATTTGCACAAATTACCTGTGTGGTTGTCTGAATGAACAAACTGTCAAACTATGTTTCTGCTATGGAAAAACTGAGATTAACTTTGAGTCAAAATCAGTTTTGTAGTGAATTCATGCAAAGTTTTCGTTAGTTAGTAATCAATAAATATAGTGACCAATGTAAAGCCCTTGTTATAAATAGCAAAATATTGCTTTTGAGAATTATTCTGTTTGTAGGAGTCCACTTTGTTGCATGTGCAGACGCATAGTAGTTTGTGGCAGAGTAGTGGCTGAATCTTTGCTTTTAGCTGTGTCTTTAGAATGCATTTAATTGAAATAACATTGAATTCTACTCAGCATGTAAAGAAAGAGTTGGTTTCTGTGAATATTCACATAAAAAACTCAATGGAAATTTTGACAGCATTGAAACGCAAGATGTTCTTTTTGCAGACCAGAAAAAAATGTTCTTATTGTCTGCTCCACTTTAAGCGTTTCTATAGTCTCCTAGATTTTATACTTTAATTGCTTGAAACCAAAGTCTAACTTTGACGCCCTGAAACAGCAACATTTCTTTTTGATTTTTGTACATTTTTTTGTTGGAGCTGCTCCTTTCTTCTTATGCAACAGGGAAAAACATGCAAAATATTTTATGTATAGTTTTTTAGACAGTGTGTTGATGACAAAGTGTCATTTTGCTGCAGGGTAAAATCTGCATAACCATACTTTTAAACAGAAATGCTAGGACAGGTTGTCTATAAATTTGTAAACTTGATTCATCCTGAACAAGTTTATGCCCAGACAGTAAAGAGAACTACTGAACAACTGTGCTTCATATTACCTTATGTTGATTGATGTTATTATTTTTGTTTTTGCACAAATTATGCTAGTACCACACTTTTAGGGCTTTAGTAAAATCTGAATATTTTCAAATTTTTTGCAATCTGCTAATTTTACTGCATTCATTCAAAACTCTCGTAATCAAAATAACGATAATAGTTGCTACAAAATCTTATTTTTTAAAACACTGGATTCTAAAGAAGTATAATGCTAGTGTGTCAAAACCTTTGCATTTTAGCAAATTTATGAATGAGTCTGAATAGCAGGCAGAATTTTGATTTCAGGCAAAACATGACTTCAAGTTGCTAATTTTGATCTTATTACCTTGGTTGTAGATCAGCATTTTGAGCATCAATTGGTTTTTAGGGACTTACATATAACAAAGACACAAATGAATAAAGATGTTGGCAGATCCCTCATACAAAATCTAAATGTATAATTCAATGTATATCATCTAAATTCTAGTGATGTATAAAAAGCTAAGTTGGCAATATTATTTGGAAGAATCTTGGAAGCTGCGTAAGCTATTTACGGCTACTGAGCCCAACAAAATGCAAGTTCTTACTTTTATTCATGGTAATGGTAAACTCAATTTAGTTAAACAATACTTTTATTTACAATATCGATTTGTCATGCACTCAATTAATGAACAGATTAAGCCAATTTCCATAAATACATTCATACGCTTACGTTCCATACACCGTACAGAAAATAATAGCACTGCTTAAAAAAATATCAGACTCCTTAACGGCAATGAAATTTAAAATATGCAGAGGTTAAACATGAAAACTATCACTCAGTAATAAATCCCAATAATTTTTGGTAACTAGATAATTAAAACAATCATTTGTGAACATACCTTCTTGTTAATTAAATGTTTAAAGGGTTATTATAAACGCTTAACCTATAAAAGAAAAAATAAGAGGATTCATCCTTTGATCATCTCATTCATTGATTTGTCACTGCTACTTGGTTTAACATGGTTTTGAAAGGTTAAAGGCCTGTATGCAGCTTACTGTGCAATTGATCGCTACTGACTAATTGCTACTATCGATCTTGTTTTTCTATCAATTAATGATTTAATGAATCATGATGTGAGTGATAGTTGCAATCATTCAGCAAATATGTGCGTTATTAAAGGTATTGTGCAAGCAGGTGTAAAATCTAAAAAAAGGTGATACGGTAGGATATGATAAACTAAAAAGTTTGTTAAGTCTGTCAAACCGGTTAAGTAAAGAAAAAAAAGTTTTGCATGTCAAAAAATATGTATATATACACACACGCATGCACACACGCATACACGCACACACGCACACACGCACACACACGCACACACATTTATGTATATATACATACTGTATATGTGTGCGTGTGTGCGTGCAATCATGCATGCATATGCACATCATACCATAGGCACATGTGCAAAAAAATTTCATGATTTCCTTTGAATGGATATCTCTTTTTATTGTATCTCTAGCAAGGTGAGCCCTTAATCTTTTTTGAAGCATCGAGTCGGTTCCTTTATTGTTTTTCTGTAGCTTGTACGAGTGCAGCCCAGATTTAATCAAGAAGAGCCTAGAGATCTCTCAGTTAAGTGCGTGAGAAACAAGGCTGATAAGCAATCACCCACCACAATGTGCCACATTATCATAATGTATTTGTTAAAGTGTTTAAGAGCTGTTGCCTTGTCGTTTCACAACACAGTTGTTGTTCTTTTTTACACAAATTTTGTAAACATTGATCAGAGAAATGGGTCCAACAATCTAAACATCAGCTTTAACTAAGTATGCTTCTATATATTAAATACATAATTACTATTCTAAATCAAACACAATAAGTTGAGCTGGTAAATAATAAACTTTATTATGGCTTTGTAAATCTTTTGATTTATTTTAGAGTAACCGTAATATTGGTTGCCAAAACGCTTTTCAGTTTTAGAACTTTAGCGATCGTGGTCTTCGAAACCGATCAAGTTTTATCATTTTTTGCTTGCAGAATGACTCTCTCATGACGTTCAGCATCTGCAATTTATGAAAGCACCAAGATTGAGTAAAGCTTTGTATATTTTTTCTCAAATTTCTTTTTTGCAGTTGCTTCAAAAATGCATTTAATTATTATCACCCATCTTAATTATTCTTATGTTTTATTTAGTTGTATTCACCAATGGAAGTTTTTCCTTCATGTTTTTTACTCTGAGTGCACCTGAAGGATGTGTACTAGTCAGCTCTTCAAATATACCTGAAGTCTCATAAGCAAATCCTCTGAACTTGAAAATTTCTGTTGGGTCATAACCAGCCTGTTAATGTTAATTATTCTGTAAATTGGATACACATCGTTTCATCATACCTTTGTACTAAAATGACTGTTACTACGAGGTTGTGAAAATACTGGTTGATATAAAAAAAAGTTGTTTTTGACTCACATACTTAGCAACCATTAATTTAAAGTAATTCACAGTACAAATTGTGCTAAAGTTATACTAACATTAATTCTGGCATTAAAACAACATTTAGTGCAAAACATGAAAACAAATAATTTCATTTTTTAGAATCATTTCTTGAAGAAAGATACTTTACTAGCAGTTGGAGTGTTATGATTGAACTACAAAAATATAAGAAAATAATAGGAGCATTTTTAGATTAAAAATACACGAAACAAAACATTTTAGAGGTTTTTCACACTTGGCAGTGAATTTTGATGCAGTTTATAAACAAAAATAGTTAACAATGTAACATGTTGCAATATAACATAATATATAATACTGTTCTATGTGGTTGGAATAACATTTAATGTAAGATGTTGGGTCATGTTCATAATTTTTGTTCATGAATTGATCACCGATTGATCATTTAATTGATCATTTATCACACAAAATCACATTTTTGTTACCAGTATCTATAACTGGTTTGTTTTTCTATTGTGTTCTAATTTACTATACTGTAACATGTTATGGTGAGTTACAGTAAATCATTTTAGGACTACTACACAAAACAATCTATGATAAAGTGAATATATTGAGTATACAGTTTAGTAGTTTAATATTGTTGTTTTCAGGCAATGGATTGTTCATACTAACCCTTGCAGCAAGCTCCATTCCCACCACATCAGCTTCATACTCATTACTCCTTTTTTGTGATTGTAGAGTAAGCTGCAATGCAAAAGTCAATTATTGTTTTAACAAGGCTTTAGCTACAAAAATTTATCTGCTAGTAATAACAAAAAGAAATAATTGGAAATTTTCAATGCAACATTTAAAGTGTTTTATGTAACTCTCAATGTTCAGGCCAGCCTTTTAGTAGCTATATCTTAAATGAAAAGGAGCTTATATTTTTTGATATCATAGCTTTAGCTAGAACATTTTTACAACAATTTTTATCTAGTTTGATACATTGATGCATAGAAAAGGTATTTTAATTCAAATAATGAACATTTAAGAGAGTCAACTCTTGCTTTTAATATATTCCAGATTACTCCACGATTTTACCAAGCCTGTCTTTAAAGTTTTCAACAATTGCTAAAGCTTTTAAAGCAAACAGGTTGCAGACATTATCACAGTGAATGCTGAATCATTTCATATATTTGTAAAATCTGTTTGTAGTCAATAGGGCTTCATTGAATCAGAAGGTCTCAGAACCACTATTGTTAAATCCCAGATAGCTGTAGATCATTTACGTCACCATCCACAGGTTTATCCGTCTGCTACCATAAGCTGCTACTGTATAATGATTGATATTATGTATAAAGTTAGAATATAGAGTACTGACAAGTGTTTTCAATTATAAACTTCACATCAATCAAGTATAGCCAAAGCTTTACCTTTGATTTCTTTTTACAGGGCAGCTAATAAGGTCCACAAAAAATTTTATGTGAATCCAGGTATAGTAGATCGAGATAATCTTTTCTGCTGGCCCAAAATGTTTTTTTGCAAGCTGGTGCAATTGAGGTACTTATATTTGGAACTCATTGAAAAAGCTTACAGTAGCTGGTGTAAAATTTCAATGAGTCCAAATTCTAAAATATCTTATGTGTTTTAAGAAAAAAACGGAATTGAAAGCATGGACATTTTGAGTTTTTTTTACTAGTTGGGAGTGTCATCTACGAATTCGGTGTTTCTAATGCTCTCACCACATAACTAATATATTTTTAGCCTTTTATTTCATGAAAAACTAATCAAAATCCTAGTCAGACTTTGGATTGCGGTTTTGTAAAATATTTTTGGTTACTATCAAAAATATCCTGTTTTTATATACAACGGCAAATCCGACTTTTCTAATTGGGATTTGACTTATACTGCCAATGAAAAGGTTTTCTTGATACGCCATATACATGTGATATAATGGTATTGGTTTGTTTAACAAAGTTCAGTTGCAAGTTTTAGGTAATACTTAGCCTTGACTTAATTGTAGCTTATCTCTTTAATGCTTACTACTTATTAACAAACCGTCTATAGGGAAATGTTCTTATTTACATCGTAATCATCTAGTCAATGAATTTGCCTTTGCAAAAAATATTTTATTGGTTTTATACTGCTTTTTATAATGAAGTCTGATAATGAAGAAATGTAGGATAGTATATTCTTGCAATTTATTCAACTCAATTAGCATTACTTTGTTTTACTAAATATAGTATGCTGAATAATTTTTTAAATAAAACATGTATTTTTATTAACCCAGTCTTTTATTGTGTATTCTATGTTCCTAACCAGTTCACTCTCGTATCTGCATTTATGTGAAATCTTTTTTGAATTAAGTTTTAGAATCTTGAAGAGTTTTTTGATAGCACTGTCGGTTAACATGTTGGCAAATAAAATACATAACTAAAATGTTCTAGATAGAGTTTGAAGTTAAAAAATGTGTACATATCATGAAGCTAAGTTGGTGGGTTTTTGTTAAATGGCTTGCAATAGGAGAAAACTAAATCTGTACATTGACACCAGTTAAAGGGTTAATTTATTCAGGCTTTTCATTAAAAATACCAAAATACCAATAGTCTAATACTGAAAAAGCAGCTTTTTTAGTACAGTTAATGAACATTGGATACTTTCTATTGCTAGTAAATAGTCATATTTTGGTACATCTGCTGACTACTTATTTCTTAGTACAGCTACCAACTAGTTATATTTCAGTACAACTAACTATTTAATGCAAAGTACAGCTACTAACTTTTCAATTTTACTGCAATGATTAACTAATGTATCTAAGTGCAGAGACTAACTACTCGTGTACTTAGAAGCTCTACTGACTATTCATACTTGAAAAAACGTAAAGTTACAAACTATCACCTCTCTATAATAAATAAAACCACTCACAACTATCTGTATAATCATATATTACGATGACTTCCACAAATTTCATTAATTGTAACTATTCATTAAACAAATTTCTATTTGTCTGTCGACTGTCCTTTAAGCCCACTAGTTAAACAAACATCTGATATTGCCTCAAGTTTTTCCAAGATTTAACTAAATTTGTGCGAAGTCTGCAAAATGCTGTTACTCTACTTTCCAAGACTACTGAACAGTGGATAATGGTTTCAAGTTCAATCAAGAAACAAGCTATATACCCACATATACATCTACATGTGGTGTTTACTATTCAATTTTTTTATATTTTTTAATATGTAATAAAGAGTTTAACTTTAAAAAAGTTTAATAATACTCAAGGCTATCAATGCATATTATAAGAATAATCCTTACAGAATGAAGGCGGTTTTGTTTAAAATAGTAGTCCATGTCATCAGGGTCCCGAAAACAATCTGAAGCAATATTTCTTTGACACGTTTTAAATTTTAACAGTGATATTTTATTAGTATAACACTATTCACTTGAAATACATGCATTTATAGTAATTAGTATTGTTAACAGTATTCTTGTAATTATTGAAAGTTTCCGTGGTTTGCAGATTTGAAAATTTTTCACAACCTTTTCCGTCCTATCTTTGGAGGCCCTGTCACCAAATTTCTGACTAACTGAGTACCCCATCCTGTCAACTCCTAAACGGTAAACCTGATTCATATGATATATTTTTTCACCAATACATGCAGCTTTCTCTGCTGCTACACCTAGGCATGATGCTAATGGTTTCAGCTATATTTGGTTAACCGTAGTTAAAAAATAGCACAGTTATCGGCTGAGTTGACCAAGTGCATTCATATAAAAATGCCATATTGCTCTGCTAATTCTTCTTTTTTTGTGACGCCATTTTATCATTGTCTGCCATCTTTATGAACAACTTTTATTGTTAAAAACATGAAACGTCTGCAATTAATTATTGCAAACAATGCCTTTGTTTGCTAATTTTTTATTTTAGTATCACAACAACACTGAAAAATACTATTAAGCAAGAGAATGACGATCATTTTCTACAAAGATGGTGGCTTTTTGTGAACGAGCGCATGTGCAAACATAGTGATGACGTAAAAAAGTGATGAATTGTGCAATAATTCTAAGCCATCTGTTGACTATCATTTTTAAAGTCCACAGATTGTGGCGCAATAGCTTTCTCTGGCAATAAAAATAACTCAGCTATAAACTGAAAATAAGTCTGTGACAGCATGAGCTTGTTTTACTTCTCAATTTGTCGCTAAGCTTATTAATTTAAGTACTGTTTCAACTTCAGCTACATAGATATGAATACTGTCATCAAATGATCAATCGGATAACTTCACTGACATTACTATAGCTTTAAAGCAAAAATAGCTTTTGGTGTAAAGCAACAGTTAAAAGTTTCCACAAAGACACTAAACATATATTTTTGTCAATGCTCTCTAAAATAATGACTAGGACAGGGCTGATTACTAACACACAGTCTCTAGTTACATAACAAAGGAAGTTTTTCATAATACATATAACTCTGTGTCTTACATCTTTTTACAATGCAAACTACAGTTGAACTTTTTATTAAGCTATAATTTTTGGTACCAGCTAGGGGAAAATTCTTAGCATTATTTTTATTGGTAGCGTTGCAGTTGTTAGACCCGGAGAATCCTTAATAAGAAAATTTTCTCTAAGAAAAAATGTAGATATTGATATGTAGATTTGCAGATGTATTTCAATATGCAAATTTTGACAGAAAAAAACACCTTTTTGAATGTGATTTGTAAACAGTAGTCGCAGTCCAGCGTGTATGACTTTCATCATGGTACTCTTTCTAATAATTTGATATGTCCATGTATAGTGTTGATGTATGTTGTTGAAAGGTAGCTTGTTGTTTGTTGGCAGTGTTCGTATTTCGTGTTATTATATCTAACTCAAGATATTTTATATAGTGGCAGGAACAATTTTAAAGTGGTAGACTTTGCCTTGATATGTACATGTAGGTCAATTTATTTCTGTAAGTATACTTGTATGAGGCCTACCGTGGTGTTACATGTAGGTGTCTTTAAATTCATGTACTTTGTGTTGTGATTCACATTGTCTTATTACAAGATGTTTAAAAATATGCTGTCTGCTGTGCTGTAAACTTTTTCGCTGTCGCTTTTTCTAACATGGAGTTCTTTTTTAGTACATGTATCTCTTTTGCTGCAATTGTACTGTAGCAGAAATTTCTACTTCTATATAAAAATAATGCAGTTTGTTTTCTAACTTAGCTTGAAAAACATCAACCTTGTTTAATCATGTGTATGCTTGACTTATTCGTTTAAAAAATTATACAATAACAATAACAATAACTGACCAAAGTGATAAGGTAAAGCTTACATACTAATTTAGGTTACTAGCTCCCGATACGTAATATTATTAAAAACAAGCATTTAAACAAAATATCCAACCATGAAAGTTATCACTAAAGTATGTTGTACAATGATATGTATATATATCTATATATATATATATATATATATATATATATATTTCTCAAAGTCTGTGTGTCCGTGTGTTCATTGGAAATCCGACTATTGATCGTAAAATCTTGGAATAAATATTCCGTACCGAAGACTCTATCTCAGACCAAGCCGTTCACCTGTCTAACACCTTGACCACAAGGCTACGGAAGTCGAATGGCTAGCCTGCCAATATAAGTCATTATATCGGAGCAAAACCTAACTGCTTTGCGTATGACGCGGGTCATAGCAAAACGTCACGAGAAGCTGTTCGCTCACATTATTAAACTTGCTAATAGCAAAACTCTCACTTCTTCTCATTGTTTATAAGACAAAAAACTTTTCTCATGATATGTAGTTTGAAAGTTAGAATGGCAAATGTTGTTTTATGTTAAATACAAATCAATTTTCCGTCCAAATACTATTCTATTACACGGGCAACGACGGGTGGCACAGCTAGTAATATATATATACATATATTTCTCAAAGTATGTCATATGTGTATTCTGAGTTGATTGTCCGGCTATAGCAATCATTCTAACATTGCTCCCACACGCTACAAACACCTGGTTAGGAAATTTCGACTTATGGCGTTATCATTGTGATATATCATAACCACTTGCTAATGATTTTAGAAAAGTGACCCAACGTTAAGAAGCTGCGAGGAAAAAATATTTTAGGACTTATGTATACACAGCCTGGTGCTTATTCGTCTTTATTTCGTTAGGGCTAACTTGTTCAGCCTCCCAATATTGACAATAATTTATCTATGAATTTAAAATTTGGCGCCTTGTGTACTGATTAAATACGTTATTAGGAGATTCAGTTGCTCGCAATGGCAAGTTCAGCGTTATTCGTTACGGTAAAACGGTTTCGCAAACATAAAATCATTTAATGAGAAAAATTTCAACCAATTGACGTATTTATTGATATGATGCACCCACAGGACATTATGTACCCATAAAACACAATGCTTTTTGCTCAACCGAATCAACTAACATTTCCCTCTTGAAAAAAATATTTGGCGACTGTTGCAGTTCTTTTCATTTGGTCATAACGATTTTTGTTTTCACACTTTGTCTTAATTGTATTATCACCAAATAGTATGTTTCATAGTTTAAATACTTGCTACTCATTTCACATCTCTATTTAGTTCTCTATTTATTTATTCCAGCTGCTCAGAACACTTTTTTCCAGCTACAGTATGTTTTTGAGATTCTGATTTAGTACTTTGTGCTCTACAATCATTAAACAGGAATAAAAATTTTGTTCGTTTAAACAATCAATTTAGTTCAAGTTTAAACATTTTTGTTTGCATGTTCTTATCAGTGCTGGCTTTGTGTATTAGCTTTTACATCTTTCATTTTAAATCTAACCAATTAGTAATTCGTAATAAATTTCACATTTTACAACAAAAATTTGGAAGATTACTGTAAGATTATTTGTTAGATTACCTGTGAGATTTACTATAAAACTTATTGAGTAAGATTACAAGTATCAGTTAATCTTCACAAACTTATATTTACACAAATTTACTTACTTTGAGAGATGTATGTATATTTTTATATAGATAGATTTACATTCACTTATTACATTTATGAACTTTGTATAACTTTTGATGTTTATAATATAAGGCTTTAAAGTTGGTTGTAATATCTTTTTTATTTTTACTTGCATTTTTTAATATAATTGGAGTATAATGTCGTGTTTGAAGTTTAAACATTATTTATTTTTTTATCACTGTTTTCCTATCCTATTACTTAGATTCCAATCTTTATTACTAATATTTACTTTTTATTCAACCATTTTTGGCAGACAATAAAAATAATAAATAATAATCTAATAAAATTTCAACTACAAAATACTACCATATTCTGTCATATTTTTTATCAATCTGTTAAATACATGTATTCTCAGGAGTTACACATTGTCTGATGCATCCAAAGAAAAGAACCTGTTCTGCACAAAATCATTTCCTCATGATATAAAGCTTCAAAATTGCAGATGTTTGACAAAAGTTGAAATCAATAAATTAATCTAATAATTTATTTAGACCACACAAAACGCTTCTTTCATGATATGTAGTTTGAAAATTATAATGGCAAATGTTGTTATATATGTTAAATACATATCAAATTTTCTGTTGAATGGCTTTTTATTACTTGGGCAAAGTTGGGTAGCGCATCTAGCTCTACAGTCATAAATAGTTACAGCTGCTCAACTTAAGTTTATGACAGAGTTGTCAGTTACTGATGAGTTTTTAGATTTAACCAAATTTGCAAATCTGTTCAAGAAACTCTGTGCTATAACAAGCTTACTGCTGCAACCAGGTAAGAAAACTCAAATATGAACTTACACATCACTTTAGTATATTCTATCAGACAGTATCGATATTGCTCTATCGTTTGCAAATGTTTGTAGTGTTAGAGGTGATCTGACTGTCAGCATGTTAGAAGATCAAAACTGAAAAAACTTGATCGCTGTCAAGACAGTGAATTTCGAGCAGTAGTACACTTTTGATATCTATAGTTGCTCTTCAGCAAAAATATGAACAGAACAGAAATGCCTAAGACTGCCACTTGAATGCAAAACTGGTATCAATCATGAGGTAGACAGCTGCGCAACTAATAACATCATTTCGCCATGTATTTTTCTTTTGGTTGCTTAACCGCTATCCTATTTAAACGCAACTTTGCAGTTTTGTGCTGATGTTGGCAATCTATATATTTTTTAGGTGTCGGTGGGTAGGAGCGTCTAGTTATAGTGCACATTGATTCTTTTACCAATGCAAATGCGTGTTACGATGCACCTGTTAGGAAATATTTTTTCCAAGGTTCAATTACTATATCTTGGGTCAAGGGCAATTCTTCTCACATGGACAAGTATATTAAAATATTTTGTGACCTTAGTGTATGCAACACAATTTTTCTTCGTCTTTTTTTCATTAGAGAAAATTTGTTCGGCCCAAAAAACCAACAATAATCTCGAACTCAAAATTTGGCAATTAGTGTACCGATTATATACGTTATAGAAAGATACAAGTCACTTAATTTGCCATGGCGAGTTATACGTTTCCGTTGTCTAGTATATTCTTATACCGGATTATTATAATAAACACAATTTGCTAACATTAATGATAAAGTTTCTGCTAAAAGTTTGAAGTTTACTAAAATACCTACTAAAACTTCCAAAGTATGTGTTTATTTAAATTAAATTTAGCGTTTAAGTTGCATGTCTGTTTCAAAGGCAAGAACTCTCCAGGTAGGGCATTGTAGTGTTATATCTTGGAGATCATGACCACAAAATGCACTAAAGCCATTGTGGTACCTATAGTTACTAAGGTTAATATAGCATTTTGTTAATATTTTTAATGATGATGATTTTACCAGGAGGTGATTGCATTAAATAATGACTGGGTTTTGATACCACTCTATGTATGTCTATAGCCTACAATATTTTTGCATGCCAACACTGAAATAAAATAAAATTATATAATTGTATATCAAGTAATAATTGTATATTGTAAATTGTAATCGTAGCGAAATAAGCTATATTTAGCCATTACTTTCTAATGAGTTCACATTTCTATTTAAACACCTTTACATTTTAATTTTTCCTTCTAATTTATTTCAACAAAAGACCTCTTGCAAGGTATGAAATTTTAAACTTGCAGTTGCTTAAAACGTTTACAGTGGTTTTATTTATTTTTAACTTAGTTGTCCTGCACAAACCCTTTTCTCAAAACATGAAGTTTGAAAGTTACTGGTGTTTGATAAAGTTTCAAAACCTTTACAATTGCTTTCATTTGCACTCTTGATGTATTTCAACCACACAAAATAGTTCTTTCGTGATATTTAGTTTGAAAATTAGAATGGCAGATGTCGTTATATGTTAAGCATAAATCAATTTTCTGCCCAAACATTTTTTTACTAACCGAGCAACGCAGAGTAGCACATATAGTATAGTATATATACTAAATATATAGTAAATGTATATATATATCATAAACTTACGTAGCAAATTCCTTCTATCCAATAAGATATTACTATAGCGATTGCAGGATTAGATGTCCATATCCAGTTCATGAAGTGAATGCACCACTTTCCAACATCAGCTGCTGTTTCCAAAAACAGCCTTTCTTGCTAAAAAATAAACAAATTTTTTGTGAATATTTGTTCTGCAAACAAGGTGTTAATCTTGACACCATGAAAGTAAATAAGTGCAAGCGATCAGTTGTAATTTTCTGATTTTGTTGCAAGTATGATTACATTTTAATAAAGCCTTAACAGCATCTTATCAATTTCTCTCTTGCGCACACGCAGTCATTAGTTTGAACACTTGTTACTCCCATTAGAGAAACAGTGTCAATGTATTAATTTATCTGAAAAAAACTAATCTACCTAAAATTACCGTTTTCATAAAAAAATTTTTACAGATGCACATTTTTGCTCTGATTTGTTTCACAGTTATCAGTAAATTACAATTATTTACAGATTATTCAGGTTTAAGATGGTATTATTAGACATACTTATTTATACTTTCAATAATTTATCTGGCTCATTGTCTTATTAAAACATATATTAGGTAATCTAAAAATAATATGTCTTAAAAAGGAAATTACTAACTTACGCGGTGATCCAATAATGCATGAGATATTTCATGTGCAATTATTGCTGCTAGCTGATGGTTATTATCTGTGGCATCAATTAGCCCTTTGAATATAATAATAAGCCCAGTCTAAAACATATGAAAGCAATTACAGTGGATGCCTACGTGTATTACTCAATACAAACGCTGAATAAATACTTAGTTGCCAGTAAGCAGGAAAACTTGTGATTTTTATTGCAAAAGCAATGTTGATAATGAACCTTTAGTAGAACATTTTGTAGATGCTCTCGTAAGAGAAACTAGTTGGGCAGACATATGGTAATTATCAGTTGTAACTCTCTTTTGCTATTCTGAAATTGAAAAGTTTGATTAGTCTAAACACATGTTGGCAAGAGAGAGAACTCCGAGAATTTTTTTCATCAAAAAACAGACAAAGTCTTGTTACATATATCAGACATATAATTGATAGACACAGCTCCAAACGCAAATCTCAATGTAAATAACTTCAATCGATGAGTTATTTGGATATTGACAGAAAACGGCTCGTGAAATAAATCTCAGTAGAATATTTTTCTGTTGCATTTGAAAATTACAAAAAACAGTTTTTTTTCTATCATATATTTGAGCTGTAAAAATTTTTCTGCTTGTATCTTTTTCTTTAAAAATTAAAACTGACTGTTGCCATTTTTATTTGCTAAAACAAGCCGGGACAAACCTGCTTTAAACTCTAAAATTTATACTCATAGTCACAATCTCACATTTGGAATCATGAGCCTTTTGTTTGCTCACGATCTCAACAGAGAATCGGTTTGGATGTTTGTAGTCGAGCTACCGACCACCTGTGTTTTAGTAGAGCAAAAACTACTTGTTCCTTGGTACGGCTAACAACCATATCTATCTTAGTACAGTTACTATCTGCTGTTTCAATACAGCTACTTGCTACTAGTACATTATCACAGCGACCAGTTACTTGTATTTTGCTGCAGCAATAGTAATTAGGCAGCAACACATGTAATTAACAACAATATACATAATATAAATAAAGTTATATATGAATATATACATTTATATTTAAACTAGCTGTGTTCCCTGGCATTTTCCAGGTAATAAAAAAGTTTATGAGCAAAATGACGTAAGTAGTTGCTATTGTTGCATTTTAAGTTATCAGCTATTGTTTGAAGTTGAAACGTCACACATCTTTTTTGCGTTGGCCTCTTTTAGATATAATTATCACATTTTTGCTGGATCTGGAAACTTCAAACACAATCAAGCTCTGTCAATTTTAATCTTGAAACATCAAATATCAAAAACAGTTGCAAATAATAGAAAGTACCAGCAAATTCTGATAAAAATTACTAAAATCTTGTTGTAAGTTTGCCTCTAAATGCATAAAAAATATATAGACACGATTTCACACAGATATTTGAGGTCATTCATCATAGGCTACGCCTTATTTTAAACATTACTAAGCAATTAAATATCATTAGAATTAAAAAGTAAAGATAATAGAATTTTCATGTATATGGATTTTCAAATAGTAATTTGAATTACTATGGTTATTAATAGCTTGGTTGATTGCCACAAAATAATACGTTCAGGTTATTATAATGGGCCCAATTTTCTTAACAGATTTAATTTTGTTGGTGAAAATTATATTTGTGAAATAAGTGTGAGATTTTAATAATATACTGATTGCAATCTCTAAAAAAGTTTTTTACCAGACAACCTCTTTGCGAGTTAATCCCTTAACCAACCCTTGTTTAAAAAACCTTTTGTAAAACATCTACTGGTTATTACAACATTCTACTTCAGTCAGTCATGCAATTAAAAGCTATTTAATTTATACTCTCTCGTCAAAATATCGACCAAACCACATGACTGTGAATAGTATGTAAGATGGCATTAAATTTACTAGCTCCTGCTTTCCTATGACTTTGCCATGACCTTCTCTTAACCTTTTAACTAGGTGTCTATTTGAGAGTCTTTAAACCACTCAAACGAACAGATTTAAAAAAAAGTTGAATAGTCTAAAATCAAAAAAATCTTGTCTTAATTGAAAAAGTTTTTAAACTAAGGCAAACTCTATGTTTTAGTAATTCTGGTATGGTTAGGCCAATTGGCTTAATTCTATGTGAATATGCTACTATGTCACGTCTGTTCTCTTTTTTCTATATATCTGTTGTACCATCTCTAGCTTTCTTCCAGTTTAGCTCTCTGATTCTTTCTGTTTCCTACATTTGGTCACTTTTTCTTCTCTTTTCCCACAGCTCTATTTGTCACTTTCATTTTATTTTCTCCTTATTCTCCTTTCACTCTAGGGCGCTTTCGCTCTTTTATTTTCTCTTTCTTTAGCTTCTGATCTTTCTCTCCTTTGCTTATTTTTTCTTTTAATCGCTCCTTATTTTCATGATTGGATCGAAAAATATAACTTGGCAATTATAAGAATGCAACTGCTAAAGCAACAACAAAAACAATTAACTGTTATTTAGCTTCGCTATAATGAATACAGTAAGTTCAATTGCTCAATATTGAATTCTTCCCATTGTCATCCGTGACTACACAACACAGGTGACACGATCGTAATAATTCTTGACTGATGAAATGTTACCAAATTTTTTGCTTGTAGGAAAGCATTTTATTGATGCTCTGAATATGTTTTTTCACAGTTTTGCAAAATAAAACATCTTTATCGCTGATTGAACATCAATACATAAACCAGAGAAGTCAAATAAATTTTGCAGAGACTGCGCAGGTTTAAATTGAAACCATGTGCACCTCCTGAAATCATGGTTGCAAATAATAAGACAAATAACTGCATTCAGGCAGCTGTGGACGCAAAAAAAAATTGCTAGTCAGAACAGAGACCCACAACAGTACCCACAACACCGAAACCAAACCCACAACACCGAAAGTATAGTTGAATAGTTTTAGGTCATTGAGTTGTGGTTAGATCAAGGGTAATATAGCAATTTCAAGGGCCACCATACTATTTATCTGATCTGAATTGTCACAACTTGGGTGATCGAAGGTGAGTTTGTTGTAAGCATTGTAATTGTAAATTAACCATCAGCTTTCTGGTCACTGTTTATTGCAGTTCTGCAAAACTGGTTGTGAGTCATGAAACTGAGGTCTATACTCAAACAGTATTATTTCCAAAGCAACACAGTAAAAGAGTTGTAACAGAACTCTATCCAGCAAAATAATTTTCACATCGCTGATGCTATAGAATAATTATTAAAATGCTCCAAGCCTTCGGTTCAATAGACAAAAAATCTAGTGTATGTGTATTTTGGTCAGTCAAAAAGCAGGCACAGATATTTACAAGTTTGGAGGTACTTTCTAATATACATTAGTGCCAATGTCCACTCTTCATTGTGCCACTCCAAAAAATATAAAAAAAGGAGCACTTATGTAGCAGTATCGAATAGTTACACGCAGTCATCAAACTTAGTCCACTAGCTATCAGAGGTGAACACAATACTAGGAGCCCGATAGTCATCATTGAAGATCCAGCAGATTTAAACGCTTCTTCAAACTATTCCACCATATGATGGCCTTAAATACTCAATACTTTGGTAATTTCCTATAGTAACAATGTTCACAATATCACCAAACAATTGGCCATTACATCAGAAAATACTCTTTAGTATAGGATTGTCATTTGATAACAGAAACCATGAATTTGAAGTTCTACAGGAAATGTCATGACATAAACTAAAGATCAAGTAATCCGTGATGACCAATCACCATCGCTGAGCCAGTGCACATTGTGTATGATGTTTGGCAAAAAATCGAGCAAGTTTAACAACTGCAAACATTTCGATGAATTGCATTTCTCTTTTTCTGATGTATTTTTCTTTACTGAACACTTTGTTAGTATTTTTCGTTTAGCATGTAGTTTCGGTTTGAATTGAGTTAGTAAAAAGTTACAAAAAAAACTATTTTTTGACAGACTTTCCACTGATAAAACCTTTAAATTTATGCTGCCCTCTGCTGCTAAAACCACTTATCTCCCTTAAAAATCGATTTTCGCTATGCAGCTGTCCAATTTGGCTCTAATTAGTTAGTTTGAGCAGAATTATATTACATAATTCCTTCAACTATTATGTAATTTCAGTTCATCAGTAAAGGATTATTAATCTCTGTGTTAATCTGTTATGAGCAGTTTTATCCGCAGCTCCCTTAAACAGATTTTGAGATTTCTGCAGATAAAACTACTTATTAGCTGTTAAGTGGTTTTATGGGCAGTTGAAGGTATCTGATTAATGCAATTTCTGCTGCTGAAACTATTTATGAAATTTACCAAAAGTAACAGACAAAATTCAAAGCTTACTTAACAAATATTGTATCTTTTTATCTATATATAAATTTGGGCAACCTACAAAAGGCAGTGTTTAGTTACATATTGTCATGGCTGCAATATCTCAAAAACCTACTTGACAACCCGCTATAAAGCAGCGACGTGTTTCATAAGACAGGATACAGCATGAAAGATCTAAACATCTGTTGAGACCATCTTTTGATTTTTCAAAATCATACAGTCAAGAAATAAACCAGTTCAGAAAAGTTCGAGTATACATAGAGTTTTGGATCATTGGTTACAATAATAAAAAATATTTATTCATCAGAGTGTTGACCAGCAAACAGCTGGTCATAAAATTGTTTTTGCTTTAAAAAATTGAGATTAAGTTTGCATAATAATTTACATACCGTACTATTCGGACTATAAACCGCATCCCTATATATGCCGCATTGGATTTATTTTCCGAAAACAATAATAAAACAATACACAAGTCGCGCCTTTGTATAGGCCTCAAAACCCAGAACGGTGCCTTTTATTACGGCAGCAGCTTCCTGTTTGTAAAGAAACATTGCCTAACCACACTGTTTCGTACTAACCGACACTTTTTAACCTAGTGTCTAACGGAACTGTACCATTGGGCATTCTTTCGATTTTTCTTTCTCCGCTAGAGGCACACTAACCGGAGATTCTGGTTAATGCGTCCTAGCTGTGAAAAAAAATGCTACAGAATAGCCGCACCCTTATATAAGCCATATGGCTCAAATCATCAAAAGAATTTAGCAGCTAACAGTCCGGAAAGTAAGGCAGTTTACTTATATTATTCTTTACACATTGTTCAAATTAAAAGAATAATATTTTGCTAACTACATTGAAACTTGGCTAACTCGACTTCTACAGGACCGAGAGAAAGTGTTCGAGTTATCAGAGCGTTCAAGTTATGAGAACACTGTCACAAGTGCATGTATTTATCAGTACATATAAAAACTATATACAAATCAAAAGCATTGATTGCTTGTTGCAAGTTAATGGGCCTCTCATGTAATGTTTTAACGATTTTTATCAGAAAGTATAAATCTTTTTCTATTACTTGAGATTTATTTGTTTATTTTAAGTGATGTGACTGCCAGGACGTTTTTAGATTAAAATACACAAATCCTGATCGTGGTTGAAACGCTTGGAAAAAAAGACATATTTTTCTTTTAAGCATTTTAACATAAACCAGTTTGGCTGATTTTTCTTTAAGTTTGTCTGAAGGTTACCTTGCTTCTCCTTGCTTACGGAGGGCTATACCCAAGCAGATGTTTGGTAAAATTAGATTTTTCGCAAAACTTTTTTTCCCGATAGTGGTAATAATGACGTCTAGGAACTACAAAAAGTGATGTTTATCTCTATGGCTTGGAATATAGTGATATTCTAAAGCGATAACAACCGCTTCGCTAGTAGCTGGTCAAAAATCTGTTCAAGTTAACGAAGTTAAGGTCGAGTTATCTAAAGCAACTTATCATTGCGTGAGAACGGACCAAACCAATCTGTTTGAGTTAACCATGTGTTCGAGCTATCCGAGGGCGAGTTATCCGAGTTTCACTGTATTTGTGTTGAGAAAAGAGTTCTTCTGCAAAATACTATATGTTGAGTACTATATAAAGCAACATGCAAAATATTATGTAAAATGATATATGGTAAAAAATTCAATGGTATATGAAGAATGTCCTATGCGGATTTACATTAAATATTAAATGAATAATGCCATGTTAAGTTTTTTTTGATACTATGTAAAGAATACTATGAGTATATAAATTATTATGCAAACTTACTTCTCTATTTCTTGATGAATAAAAGGTTTTTTGTTGTCATTGTACCTAATGTTCCAAAACCCAAGCTTTTAATGTAATGTTCCAATACTCAAACTCTTCTGAACTGGTTTATTTTTTGACGGAATGATTTTGAACAATCAAAATATGGTTTAAATGGATGTTTAGATCTTTCATGATGTATCGTGCCTTATGGAACACGTCACTGTTTTTTAGCGCATTGTCAACTAAGTTCTTGAGATGCAGCAGCCATGACAATATAGAACTAAACACTGCTTTTTGTAGGCTGCCCCAATTTATATATAGGTAAAAAGGGATAATATTTGTTTGGTAAACTCTGAAATTTTGTCTGTGGCCTTTATTAAATTTCAAGAATAGTTCCAGCAGCAGACATTGCATGAATCATATTCCCTCAACTGCACACATAACTACTTAACGGCTGATAAGTAATTTTATCTGCAGAATTCTCAAAATCTGTTTAAGGGAACTGCGGATGGAACTAATCATAACAGATTAACACAAGGATTAATAATCCTTTAATAATGAACTTAAATTACATAATAGTTGAAGGAATTATGTAATATGTATTCGCTCAAACTAATTAATTAGAGCAAAATTGACCAGCTGCATAGTGAAAATCTATTTTTAAAAGATACAAGTAGTTTTTAGCAGCAGGGGGCAGTATGCTAGAACAATTAAATTTAAAATGTTTTCAAATTAACCTTTAATATGTTTTAAAATATTACAAATAACATACAAAAAATATGTTCAAATTTATAAAATCAGATATCTAAAAGTATTTAATAGTAAACACTCTTCTAGAGTACCTTTATTATGTAGGCTTGCAGCTCAGGGCCGTTTCTTATTGTGTATTTCCAAAATAAGTTTTGCTCCTTTTGAAGAATCTCAGGGTTGCATTTGACAATATTATTTAGAATGTTCTCAACAACGTTCCAGTATGGATGATTCGGGTATAGTCGGAAGCGTTGTGGATCATGCTGGAAATTACACAATACAAACATTTATTAAACTTTTATAAACCATAATTTCAAATTTGGGTAACTTCAAAGTTAGTTATTCTGAAGACCATGTTGATCCCAAAGATATGCATATGCATCAACGTTCATTAAAGCGTATTCAGCGCTGGTGTTTTGTGATTGTTTATTTAGATGTAACTTTATGTTGTTATTGCCGGTTCACGGAGCAACATAGCTTGTTTTGGCTAAACACATACATATGAGCCCAAAGTGAGCCCAAAGTAAGCCCGAAGTGAGCTCAGAGTAAGCCCGAAGTGAGCTCAGAGTAAGCCCGAAGTGAGCCCAAAGTAAAACATCAATCTGGAAGAGAGATAAGTAACATTAACCTAATCCAACACTCTAGTTATATATATACTGTATTACTAATCGATAATTACTACTAAAATGATTAGTAGTAATGATTTTAACCTGTAGTTTTTAATAAACTTCATACACAGCTCTAATTGACTTGATTATTGAGCACTTCACTTTACAGTGTAAACTACATATACTATATTTATATGTATATATTTATATATATACACACACATATATATGTACATATATATATATATATATATATATATATATATATATATATATATATATATATATATATATATATATATATAAAATTGAGTAAAAATGAAAGTTAAAGTTAAGTTTAAAACAACTTTATTACTAATAGTTTTATATTGCCATGCAATAATCATCAGATAAAATTGTTAGCTCTGAAAACGACTTATATATAGATGGAAATAAGAGCGTAGGTCTTAAAATACCTAAATACACCACTGATACGTAGGATTAAAATTAAAATTAGCAAGCAACACGATTTAAAGCCTCAACAATGCAGAAGTTTAAAAGTTAAGTCTTAAAATTGCTTAAAAGGTGCTATATATATATATATATATATATATATATATATATATATATATATATATATATACTCAAAATATGTAGGATGGGAGGCCCCCTAATAAGAGGCCTTCGTATATATATAAATTATCTAAAATGTGTATAGCAAATTGATAATAGGAGGCGGAACATTTTTGCCTCTTATCGAGGATATATTTTTAAATTCGTTAGAGGTAGTTTTGAACTTGGAGTTGTCTCCTCAAGGATATGAGTCCAAAATTAATGAATTCATAGGTAAAATTTGTACACACTTAAGAGTTAAGTCTCCTTACCCCAAATTTTGCAATAAAATGCACAACTGATGGCTGCCAGCTGAGCTTTAATAGGCAGGTTTTTATCAGGCATGAAATCAAAGTGTTATGTGATGTGAATAATAAACAAACCAATTATGAATTGAATTAGCAAGAAGTTATTTTTTGAATATAAACCTTTAAAACTGATGGTTTGATTTCGATGATTGTGGTCTATCTTTTGAACTTATGTGTAAATTGGCTACTTTTCCTCAATATAAAAAACTCATAGCATTTTATTTATTGTACAACAAATATAGTTTGCAAATGTGGATGTTGGCTGACTGGTTATTGTCATGGCAAGAAGGGACTGAATGGTAGGTACTAAAACAGCTGTTTTACCTAACATTTTTATCCAAAAAGTTGTAAATGCATTAAAACCAATTAAAATAGTTTGTATTTTATTACTTCACAACAGTGCTAAAAATAAATAGCAAACAGCAACACATTTATGCAAACATAGTATGATCATGCAGAACTACGCTAAAAAAATCATCTCTTGATATTAATGTTAAGAAATCAACAACATATTGATACCTAATTACAAAAACGATATAATACCAAATAAATTTAAAAGATATATTCTACAAAAGTAGAGACATTATTATTCAAACACATACAAAGTATTCACAATGTGTTTTTATTATTTTTTTATGATTCATCAGTGTCAGTTTATAAAACAAAATATTATTATAATGTTTTATTTTTTATTGTAAAATGACACTATTAAACTATACAGTTATATATCCATGTACATATACATATGTACATGTATATAGTTTTAGTGCGCATGTAACAATCGTAGGATATGGAATGTTGAACAATAGATAGAATGTTAATTTTGACTTCTCCCCTGGTATTCTAAATCACTGCAAGATAATTTAGATAAAAATAGCAAATTTGATGCTTCTATGGAAGAAATCGTATTTACAGGGGAGATAAATCCTAAAATGTCATTTTTGCCAGATCTCTCATAGAAGTGGAAATGACAGCTACGGCACTTTTTCAGCTTTGAATTATCCATACAATAATTAGTCTAAATCACTGCAGAAATTTCCACTGAAAAACGGTGCCAATGGAAACGCAAGATAAACTGTCTTGGCCCACGGCCTATACGACATCAAAGTGTTAATTGACTTCATAACAAGTGTTTGGAAAACCATGAACAGGCCATTAGGCAAGCCACTAATTAAAAAGTTTACACTGTTCTGGCTACATTATTACAAACATACTGTAAGAATCACTTGCAGCTAGTTTTCTGATGAAGGCAGCAAAAATTCAGTTATTTTATCTTAGTTCATAGTATCATTACAACAATGCATCAATAGTTACAAAGAACATTTTTTTGCTTCTACTAGCACTTTATATTTGTATATTTGTATTAAATAAAACGTTGATGTTTGTCAATAAAATGCTACCTCACCAAGCGGAGAGTGGTTAAGCGAATTACTTCATCTAATGAAGAACAGGTTCAGGCTTTCCTTTTTTACCGGTTTTAATAGGCAAACATCAAACAGAGCAGACAGTAGTCAATAATTTCTATAGTACGCAACAATTTTGTCTGTGCCTCTGAAGCTAGGGGCAGAGATTAAAAAACTATTTTTATTGGTTTGGCTACTGGTGGCATACAGCTTAAGAGTCGACTACCCTAACACATGCAATAATGAGCTGTCTTCTTTAAGGGTAGAATAATTGTGGATGTAATTATTCTCTGCACTTTATCAACACGCATGACCATCCCTCAAAGTACAGCGGACTGCCATGGGTACTAGTAATAACAATACAATGATAATTGTAAAGTATGAAAGCCGCAGTCTGAAAAAATACATATTATATACATATACATATTTTAAATAAACTGATAACTAACAATGAATAAGACATGTAAGATAGATTTTAGAAAAAAAAAACTAGAAGGTGCTATGCTAGATAATGAACACCAAGACTGATGAATGAACTATAACAAATGAAAACAAGCAATCAGACAGCAGGGGACACAAAAGTGGATGACAAAAAGAGGCCTTAAGAAAGAGGCAGGGTGTCTAATAACAGCAGCGCAAGACTAAGCACTGCAAACCAATTCCAGGAATGGTAACTAAGTGCAGGTTGTGTAAGACAAAGGGTGAAACAGCCATATTGTAAACAAGTGCTCAAAGATTGCACAAACTGAATACAACCTCTGACTTGATCAAGTGGCCTCAGCAGATTACTGGAGTATCTGTAAGAAGCATAACATACCACACACAGCATAATAGTATAATCATAGGGTAGAGCCAGTGTCTGAGAATGACAAAGTGAAAGGTTTAGTACTGATCAAAAAAGAAACAACAGATTGTCAGATTAGTTGTATAACCATCATATGTGATGCCAGAGTAAAAAGAAGAAGGAAATATATAAAGGAGATGTACAAAGTGCAAGATTTGAGCATCGAAGGCTGTAGAATTTTCAACCGAAAGTAATATAATGTATGTAGTGATTGGAGTGATTGATACATTATTCAGCCAGCTTGTGTCATATCTCATTGAGGTCAGTGCTCAACAGTCTTTCAAACAACTCAGAAAACAGTGCTGCTAAGAGCTGGTCAGATTTTAAGGAAGACTATTCAGTAAAATGACTCGTTAAAGTCAAAATCATCAGGCTAAGGCCTTGGCTCACTTCCTACCAGCCACCCGGTTGTGAAGACAGTTTTTAGAATGACACTAATAATATAAATAATAGCAGTGTCTGTCCATATGTCTAAAGCTAGATATAGAGGTTAGGAAAAACATTGCATGGGAAATTGAACTCAAATCTTTGGCTGAGCAGCTGTGCACACTAACAACTAACACTAAAAACGGCTCAGCTTAACCACCTTGCAGCTATGTTGGGCAGTGGGCCAAGGCAGTTTATTCTTGCATCTCCGTTGGCACCCCCTTTCAGTGGCAATTTCTGCAGTGATTCAGACTAATTTTGGTATGGATAATTCAAAACTGAACAGTTGCCACAGCTGTCATTCCCAATTCTGAAAAAAATTTGATAAAATTTTATTTTAGGATTTATCACCCCTGTAAATAAGATTCTTTCCATAGAACCATCAGATTTGCAACTTTTTATAATATTTATTTTGCTGCAATTTAGGATGTCATTGGTGAAGTCAAAATTCATCTTCTATCTACTTTCTAACTTTCTATATCTTACGATTGTTACAACCACATGTAAACTATATACATCTATATACGTATATGTAAATGTAAATGTGTGTATAGTTGTATGGTTTATTAGCTTTATTTTACACAAAAAATTCAAAACCTCTTTAATTATGTTTTATAACCTGAAACTGATGAATCATAGAATATAATAATTGGTGATTATTATTAGCATTATTATTAGTGGTATTATTAACAGCTAATATCAGCAGTCTTACAAAACGAGCTGGGATATTTCAAAATATCGCATATCCTAACTATTTGTTCAATATGTTTAGTTCTTAATCATTTTCCTCACTATCGGCATCTTCTGCTACTCCTGCTACAGTTTTGTTTCAGTGCATGCATGTGTAAAGCTCTGTGTAAGGCAGCTCTGCCATGATACTGGCACATCAGTTCCCTCGGAACCTGGATTTTGACACTCCCATAGAACAGCTTGTAGAATTTCAGGTGGGGCGTTAATTCTGGTATGACACTTTACTGCATACTCATCATTTTCCTTACCCAGTATCCACCGATGTAAAGAAGGAAATTGTGCTTTGGCAAGTTGTGTTGTTGACCCTTTCCATATACATGTATGTATAGCAGCTACATAATTGACACAATGCACATGGTTTTCAGCGATTGAAGGGAGGGACTGACTGGTTTAGACCTAGACACAAACAGCCGGTCTGTTAGTCAGTTGAAGTCTGTACCATTTTCCTGGGTGCTATCTCCTTGGCCATAGAGTCTGCGTGTGTAGGTTTCACAGAGAGAATAAAGTCGCTTTGAAACTTAAATGATTCCCAGAGTCCTTTCATTACCTGCTGAAGGTCGACTTCTGAAATACTCACTCACCTCACAGTGTTTTCTCATAACAAGCTCAATTTTGCTGTTATTTGTCTCTGATGGCATATGTTCTGTGAATCTAGTAGCGATTGCAGACAACTTGAAGCGTACACTATTTGAAACAGACCATTCAGGCTCTTTAAAAGTGTTTTCCAGCTTTCTAGACAGTGACTAGTCAATGTTTATTAAGTTAATTTTTTGAGAGTCATGTATGTGAGCTACACAAATCATGTCAAAGCTCAAACAGTGAATGCACTTATCTTGTATCTTATTATTTTCTATTATTCATCTGTGTCAGGTAATAAAACATAATTAATCTGTGTCAGGTTATAAAACATAATTATAGTGTTTTGAATAGTTTTTGTAAAATAAAGCTATTAAACCATACAATTATTTAGATACATGTATGTACATATTCATATATACATGTATATAGTTTACATGTGGGTGTAACAATAGTACGATATGGAATGTTCGAAAATAGATAGAAGATAAATTTCGACTTCACCAATGACATCCTAAATTACAGCAAAATAATTATGATAAAAAGTTGCAAATCTGACGCTTCTATGGAAATAATTTAATTTACAGGGGAGATAAATCCTAATATATTCTTTTTATCAAATTTATCATAGAAGTGGGAATGGCAGCTGCGGCAACTTTCAGTTTTGAGCTCTCCATACCAAAATTAGTCTAAATCACTGCAGAAAATGCCACCAAAATGGGGTGCCAAAGGAACATCATTTCTAGAACTGTTTTGCCTGCTCGGCCCATAGCCTATGTGTAATAATTTTACAAATTCAGCTTGCCAGACTGACAGGGTACCAGTTTTTCTGTAATAAGAATTCTGGGCCTCCTTCTGCTCTAAGCCATGGTTGGAGGTTTGGGAAAAACGTTGCGTAATAGGTAAGGTTTCATACTGGGTAAATATTGAAAAGTTGCAACGAAAAAATTATTTTTTACAAATAAATTGCTGCTTTGATAATTTCCCGAGGTAAAGTTTTTAGAATTCAGCCCGTTCATGAAACATCACTGCCAGAGACAGTTAGAGGAAAAGCACAAGGATAGCGACAGCTGAGAAAATTAGGTTTTCACACTGATCAAGAACAGTCCCAGCAATCTTGTACTATGAGTAGAAAATCAGCAAGGAGATGCAAACAAACATTTGTAAAAAATATTTTAAAGAACTGATCAGTTTACACTCTCATACATTTACAAGTAGAACTGCTTGGAGTTTGTATTTGATGGAGAACAGGCTAATGAAAAGACTGTACTAATGAACTACCAATACAATCATCCAGGCACCTTGCTTGTAGCTGTGCATATATGCAGGATAAGACAACTTGTGCTTAGAGGCCACTGATGATGGATAGTCAAAGCTGCCATGATTTTTCACAAGCTTTTTAAAAACGTGTGGTTCTCTTTACTGTCTGTGACACTTTAATATAACGCTTGCTGTGCTTCTGGAAATGTCAGCAATTATTATACGGTTTAAACAGTAATTAAGATGCTTGTGACATTTTAGTCTCAATTTTAATACATAGTTCATTTGCTTTGATGTCTTAACGGCCTCTTTTCCTGTCAAATTCAAAAATAGTTGGTCAAAAAGTATTGAAGTTTTTCCATCATTTGAAATTTTGTTGGTTGTTTTCGGTGTTCTAACAGACAGGATGTTTTAAGATTAAAATTAGCAAAACTCAATTCCAGTTACAATGCTCACACAAAAAAAGTGCTCAGACCTCTCCAAAAATTACATCCATAGTCATGCTAGTTGTTTATAAAAATAGACATACTGTCATGTTATCAATGGATACTCACGTGTTCATACAGTATTTAAAGGAAACCAGTGGGACTAATTCTAATCAAACTATCTTTATAATATTTGAAACTGGCTATAGCGGTGTATCTAAGGATAGGCTTACATTCTAATTTGCATCTAAACACTCATAAGCAAACACAAATAATATGTACGTCAATAAATATGCATAATACCGCAACTTGGCTGCAATAGCCGATGACTTCACTGGATGAAGAACAGGAAGTGCAACGATTGACATCTTTTTGGAGTAAACATTTTCTTCTGAACTTTATCAATGCAATCAAAAATTCTCAATTTTAATTTTGAAACATCCCTGCAGCCAAATCACATAAAACAACATGCAGAAAGTCAAAAGAAGGAAAATACAACGATTATATAACGATTTTTAAAACTTTATGCAATGGACAATTTCAAAATATTGGTTTTAAAAGGTTTATAGGAAGTATTTGCCAAATAATGACATCAATATTAGTTGTACGTCCTACTCAATAAATAGTGAGTAAGAGTTGCAACATTTTCGATGATATCAACATTTTAATCTTTTTATGAAAACGCTTTGATAAATATAATTAGCTCGTGTAATACATTGAACTTTGAAACAGAGAGCTACATTGCAAATCTCACAAAAAGTGATGGTTTTAGACGTCTGTGAATTTTTTGGTTAACTATATCATAACTATTGTGTCACACATGCAAGAGTACACCACATTTCATCCAACATATATAACAAGAATTTTAATCTAATTTTTAATTTAAGAGCTTTTAATCAAAAGCTGTAAAGGTTGACTTGCACAAAATAAATTCACATTACAGGTGTATAGTATCAAAAGATTGACCATGTCTTACTCTGCTGTGTTGTTGGTGCAAAATATGTGTAAATGTAATTGCAATTTTTAAAAGCTCTAAATCGAACAGTTAATCGCCGCCGGTTGGAATCAATTTATTTTACTGACGTAGGCTAGTCCAGCATTTTTGGTTATTGTTTTGACAACTGATGTTCTCACGTGAAATTGAAGGCCAATACAAGGCTCAATAGAAAAGTTCTCGTAGCATTAGTTTATGACAAACACTTCGGGTTTTATCGAGAAACCCATATCAAATATAGATGCGCGCTACTTTACAGCTTTGTTTCGGCTTGGTCTAATCATCTAGTCGTTATCTGATCATGAAACTTGGGGAACTTGAACCATTTTTCGCCTGAGTTTGAGGGCATAGCATATTTAGCTGACTTTAGACTCTTATAAATTCAAGAATATACCAGTGAGAGGTATAGATTCTTTTGTGTTTACACACAATTTGTATATTTACACAAGCAAACGAATGAAAAATTTCAGAAGGATAATGTGGGAGATAACTCCGACCGAAAATGACCAAAAATGTTTTTTTAGCGACTATTCAAAAACAATTATTGCTCCTAACATATAATTTGCCTTTGTTTCTGTTATTATTTCTGAATTTCCCCAAGCCTCAGCTATCCAACACTAGTCTCGTCTTCTCTGTAGATGCATCGGGTCTGCGTATAGAAGCCATAAGCCTGCAAGATTAACGTCTTAGTCGAAATACTGCAATAGTAGAGGTCCAGGTCAACTTGTGGTTTCAACAAAGTCACACATTTTTCTCATGTTTACACCAATTCACATATGCAGATTTTATTAAAACCATCTAAAGTTTGTGTTTCATACTGTAAACCGCTTAAAATTGAGTTTCAAATGGCCTCCAAACACCTTTTTAAATCGCCTTAATTAAATGAGATGATCCCGCTTGTCAAGCTTTAACTTGGCTGATTATTATCCTTTCATTATCAAATTTTCTGTTTTCTTTTGGTTTGTGATTGTGATAGTAATGAAGCTTGAATTATTTTATTAACATATATTCCTAAATGTTATCAATTGTTGTAGCTTCAAATGCATATGTTTTGCCTGAGTTGGTCGTAGGTGGTGGCACCACTGCTAATAAAAAACCGCTCTTGCGGTACCCAGCAGATGTCTTCTCGCTTTGATCATGCGAAATTGTTTGTTGAGCCTTTGCACATGAATCTCACATTAACATCATTGTTCTCTTGATCATAGCCAATTGCCATCCCCATATACTACCGACCATCATATATACAGGCCAGATATTGTCCAGGTTGAGGTGTTAAGGTATTGCTGGTAACATGTGAGTCATCAGTCTTCTCAACTTTATATCTTTGTAGCATACATTTTTTTCAACAAGTGGTGAAAGTTTTCAAACTTCAATGGCTTTCCTACTGAGTGGCTTGAACCAGTGCTGTTCCCGACAACCAATGACTCGTTGTGTTGATTTGAACCTTGGTTCCAAAATCGCTGCTTAATCTGCGGCTTCATCAGTGGGTACATAAAACACCTCCACCCCAGCAATGTTTTCCCTAGCATACTTGTACAGTTGCTCAGTACTGAGCAGTCTTTCTTTTTCTGACTTAAAGGTTGACCTGCAACAAAATTCACATTACAGTTTTTTGGTATCAAAATATTCACCATGTCTTACTCTGTTGTGGTGTAGGTGCCAAATGTGTGAAAATGTAATCACAAGCTCTTAAAAGCTCAAAACCGAAAAGCTGCCGTAGATTCGAATCTCTCTAATTCTTGGACGTAGACATGATATTTGGTTATTGTCTTGCCACGTGATGTTCTCATGTGAATTGAAAGGCCAATAAAAAGCTCAATGTAAAACTTATCGTAGAACTGGTTTATGACAAACACTTCGGGTTTTACCGAAGACACCGTATCAAATATCGATGCTTGCTACTTTACCGTTTTCTTTTGGTTTGGTCTAATCGGCAAGTCGTAATCTGATTATGTGAGCCAATACATCGCAAACAATTTCTGCAGCACTTTTCGGTTGCAATCCAAAGCGTAAAATCCGGATAACGCATTTTAGATTGTATACATACATTCCAGAGAACGCTCATCAGATTCATTAAAAAAACCTACCTCAAGTGACTCATGTGAATTATTTCAGTGATGGATCTGGCGCCCAATACAAGAATTACAAGAACTTTGCCAACTTATGTTACCATGAGCTTGATTTCAATCTTACAGCATCTTGGAACTTCTTTGCCATCTCACATGAAAAAGGTCCGTGAGATGGGATTCGCGGGGTGGTCAAGAGACTGGCCACCCGTCACTCCAAGCAGTTAGTTAAGTCAGGAAAAGAAAGACTGCTCAGTGCTAAACCACTGTGCAAGTATGCTAGAGAAAACATTGCTGGGGTGGAGGTGTTTTATGTACTCACTGAAGAAGTCGAAGAACAAGCAGCGAATTAAAAACCAAGGTTCAAGGCAGCACAACGAGTCATTGGTTTTCAGAACTTGCACTGTTTCAAGCCGCTCAGTAGAACAGCCATTGAAGTTTGCAAACTTTCACCACTGGTTGATGAAAAATGTATGCTACAAGAATACAAAGTTGGGAAGACTGATGACTCACATGTTACCAGCAATACCTTAACACCTCAACCTGGACAATATCTGGCCTGTATATATGATGGTCGATGGTATATGAGGATGGCAATTGGCTATGATCGAGAGAACATTTGTGTTAATGTGAGATTCATGTGCAAAGGCTCAACAAACAATTTCACATGGCCACAGCAAGATGACATCTGCTGGGTACCACAAGAGCATGTTCTATTAGCTGTGGCGCCGCCATCTACCACCAACTCAGGCAAAGCATATGCATTTGAAGCTACAACAATTGATAACATTGAGGAATGTAAGTTAAGAAAATATTTTAGGCTCATTACTATCGCAATCACAAATCAAAATTACACGGCATATTTGAACTTGATAGGATAATATTCTAATAATCAGCCAAGTTAAAGCTTGACAAGGGGGGATAACCTCATTTGATTGAGGCAAGTTTTAAAGGAGTTTGGAGGGCATTTGTAACTCAATTTTCAGCATTTTACAGGCTGAAACACAAACTTTTGATAGTTTTAATGAAATCTGCATATGCTAATTGGTGTAAAACATGAGAAAAATGTGCGACTGTTGAAACCGCAGGTTGACCTTGACCTCTCCTTTTGCAGTAATTCGACAAAGACCTTATTCTTGTATGGCTTCCAGACGCTGACCTGATACATCTACAGAAAAGATGAGACTAGTTTTGGATAGCTGAGGCATGGAGAAATTCAGAAATAATAACAGAAACAAAGGCAAATTATATGATAGGAGGGATAATTGTTTTTGAATAGTCGCTAAAATAGCATTTTCGTTCCTTTTTGGTTTAAGTTATCTCCCCCATTATTTATCCAAAAAATTTCAAACCTATTTGTTTGTGTAAATATAGAAACTTTGTGTAGACACAAAAATCTAGATATTTAACTTGTATATTCTTCAGATCATATGAGTCTAAATTCAGCTACATGTAGATGTGCTATGCCCTCAATCTCGGGCTACAAATGGTCAATGTTGAAATCTTCTTAGCACCTGAACCAATGACCCTAGAATATCAAAATTTGGGATATAAGCGCTTTTCAATATGGGCAACAACATATTAAAAAAATCATCAAAATCTGAGACTATGAGGTTTTTTTAGTTAAACTTGGTAAATTATATGCCAAATATATTTTTGCAAAACTACAATTTTTAAAATAAAGCCAAAACATGTGTGCTTAACTGAAATGGTTGATTTTTACAGTCTCATTTTTATTTAATGAGTTTCCAACATACTTTTAATTTGTCCATGAATGACATTTGAACGAAGATAGCAACAGGGATTCACACAAACATCTATTAACAAGGGGACAAAAAGATTCTCACTTTTACCATATATCTGAAAAATATTAGGAAAACTTGGAAATGTTTATAATACAATAAATTCTTTATACTTCAAAGTTTAGTATGTCATAACTCAAATTATTTTAGAGTGTTTTTATCATGACCATGTCTAATAGTTGTTGAGATGAATTGTTGAAAAAACGCAACCAGATGCGAAAATTCAATTATTATCACAATTTTCTTATTACACACGCTGTCTGTTGGCATGTAGCAGCCACAAGTAAAAAGGCTTGACCTCAATATTAATTAACATCTATGGAGCCAGGAGCCCTTTTTGAGAACCCGCAAGGTTGGCCTTGGTGTCACGAAAGCAACCAGCATGAAGTTTTGGCCTTCAGTTACCACAGTTCTTAGATGGGTTATTTAAGAGACAGGAGTGGTTTTGAAGTATTTGATGGTGCGATTTATAAGATTTTGAAGCGATGTTGAGGCCTTCACCGTTGGTTTGCACCTTCTTTAAAAACTCCATGTATCAGGAGGGGAGGAGTCTACAAATGCTATAATATAGTTATTTTGATTATACTTCAACATTAGTCATATTGGATGATGTAGCAATGAAAATGTGAGTGAAGCCAAGATTAATTAGTATCATCAGCTTGCATTCAGCTCTGTATTTGGCCAGATCATCAAGCCAGTCCATAAAACAATGTTACCTAATCAACCTCAGAGCTAACCTTTAGAGCTAATTGTGGTGTACCAATTCATTGCCTATAGTTGCTGGGACAGGCACGAATTTCTGTCTGTTACTCCCTTTATTCTTAGCCCTGCCTAATTTAGGTGCAGGTGACCAATGGACTGAGAAATATGGGTCGGAGTGGTCAAGTTTCAGCTGATTGCCGGGTTTATCCTGTGGGCCTATAAATACACCTATTTATGAAGCAAGACTAACACTAATCGTCACAGTATTTCTAGATGTGACAGAGATGTTATTTACGGCTGCTGCAGTCAAAGCAAGGCCAATGTTATTACAGCTGCTTATCTAGTATTTTGCAATATTATCACATACTCGTTATATACGCATTATGTGGCTCTCAGCCTGAAGGGCCAGGTTTGTAAGGCAGAGCTAGTTAAAGAGTGGTAGAACACACATGTGAATAATAAAGCCTGCTCTGTAACACTTACTAGAACCAACATGTACATTCAAACATAAAACATTAAAAATACCTATTTTTGTTACGGTATATGCATGCATGCTATATGCTGACCTTAGAGCAAATCAGATGATGCAGTTTACAGAAAGCTGTTTGGAAAATAGAACTGTCTGGGCCCTAGCTTGTATATTATTTATGTTAGCCGTTTGGCCTTGCTGCTAGAAATTTTAAGATAACACAATGGCAGTTTGAACAAGCTAGAATAAATAAATGCAGGGTTAAATCCAGATATATATATATATACACACGAATCTCAATGTTTGTCTGTCTGTCATTCATTCACCAAATTATAGCGATAAAGCTTTAGCAATGAGAAAATCGCCTTGCAGTATATTGGACTCATGACATTCAGACCGCAAGTCTACTAACAAGAGTGACTAACCACAAGGCTAAGCCATTCTTATCACTCCCATCACTCTTACCATATACAGTAAATGCTCCTATAACGTAGGCCTATACCTTTTAGAACTAAAGTCTAGACGACATACATTTCTGTAAAGTTTTTGCTTCCGACTACCAAAAAAATTCCATATTACATGCTAAGTCGAGTAAGTTCTCAACTTTGATTTAAACGTTAGTTTATATTGATTGCTTCACATGTAAGAGAGAAGACTATGTGAATTTAGCATTATACATATTATGTATATAATTTTTGTAGCAATCTAGTTGGTTGTGACAGATTGCCAGATGTACCGACAAAACAGAGAATAGGGTAATTGTGCAATGTTCATAAATATAAAGGCGATTGATTGGCGCAGGTGTTACAGCGTAAGTCCACCAATGTGAATGTAACGAGTGGAAGTATCATCACTAGTTCTATTTTTTCCTAACCTTGACCTCTGAATACAGATAGGTGATGAGCAGGCAGAACAGCTTTTGTAAAATATTTTGTTGTTTTGTTTCCTTGTAGACATAAAATATTTGTTATTAGTTTTCCTTTGCAGATTATACATTGCTGTTTAGAAAAATTAGTAAATCTTTGTAAATGAACGTCAAAGATGTACGCTCCCCAAGTTATTGTGGAAGTACTGAAAAATGGTAAAAAACAAATGAAGTTGATCAAAAACAGAGAAAAGTTGTCAATGCACCCTAATATTACTGCAGTTACAGTACACCCAACATATTTAAAAAATTACGTCAAGTTTTTCCTCTTTGTATGCCCGAAAGGTCAGTTTGGAAAGGTCTTTGAATGGGTTGTGCAATTCACATGTATTTTACTGTTCTTATATTGTACAATCAATATATTGTAAACTTCACTGGAAAATATTATTTATGCTGCAGGAGCTCGTAATGTAGGCCTACTGTATATTCTTTCAACGATTGGAAAAGCCAAAGTTGCACTTCCTATAGGTAGCTAATTGATATTACCTTTGGTGTTTTGTTTTTTTTTTAAATCTAATTTTTACCATTATACATTTTTAGTTGGTAGTTTTCAATGGAATTCAATTTTCAATTTTCAATTTCAATTTCAAAGGTCCTGGTACACTCATGTTTCTGGTTTTCCTAAGATTCAATCACTAAATATACATATGACTAACAATATACAGTGTCGTATACGCTTTCACTGCCGTATGCTCATTTATGTGAAATATATGGTCGACTGCTCATTTTCGCGAACTTCCCAGTAATTGCGTAGTAGCCTGATTTTATTATCCGTTGACAACATAACCAGTGATATTTAGGACTTTTATGGTATTGACAATGTTGTCCAAAATTTGTTGTATAAAATTAGCATTGAATCACAAGATAATTTTAAATTTTTGTTTGGAAATTTCCAACCGAAAAAACCAACATTATTGTGTAAGTTTTATGTAAGAACCTTCCGAGATACATGTGAATTGGATTACCTATCAAAAGCAGAGTAGGATTAAGTCTGTCATTAAATATGTCGTTAATATTAGTTTTAGCACTGGCTCACATTCAATCATCTGTTAAAGTATTCATGATGTTTTTCGTCATTAGTTAGTCTTGCCTAAGGTATGTTATGGTATGCTATTATAAAGCAATTATGCTGTGGTTTTTGTATCTGTTTTTGTCGTTGATGAGTTATGCTAGTAGCATTGTTTTGCTGGAGTCAGTGAGCTACGTATGCTTTAACAGTAAAGGAGAGTATCACAACAGAGCTGAAGATGAGAGGCATTTAGTAAATTTTAGTAGACCAAGATACATAACTTACATTAGACAACAGATAATTACTTATGTTGATGATATTATAGCTAATTCAGATTTACTTTTTTTTTCATTAAACCGACAAAAAATAGCAGCACTGACTCTGATGGTAGTGAAAGTAATATTTTTGTAAGAGTAAGAAATATTGAGGAGGATTGTTTTAGCTTTGTAGTGATTGTACTTTACATCGCTTTATCAATGCACAAAAAAGTTATAAAAACAAACTGAAATATTGTTTCCAAGTCTATTTATAAAAGCCTTTTATGAAATTTTTTTATATCAAATATTCCAGATTTATAGGTTCATAAAATTATTGTTATGAAAATGAAATACAGATCAACAACAAACTATAGGGCTCAGCAAACGTTCAGAGTATGACATAGCAGAACGGTAGAACCTCAGCACATTTGCTATTACGCAATCTAGACAGAAACCGGTAGCCACTCCCAAATTGATTCATTATACCAACTACCTAACTGTATATGTAGAAGTGAAAGCATTAGCTCTTGCTACTATGCTTTTGAAATGCACAAAATGCCATTTATTTGCGTTGCAATTAAGTAGCTTGGCTATCTATCACAAACAACTCAAGAAAACATGTTTTTCAACTCTTAATGAAATTTTTGCCATAAAATTTGGCCAATATCTTATAATTGAGTTATATAACATCTATTATAGATGTTATATAACCCAATAATAAGATATTGGCCACATTTTCTGGTACAATAATAATAATACATTAGTTACTTATTTGGCTTCGGCTGTTAGCCAAACCTAAAAAAACAGCAACCTATATGGGCTAGGGGCGCTTATCGGATCCAATCATTAGTATTTACAAGTTTGGATTAAACCAAACAATGTTCTTCTGTTTTTTAGGTGTGAGCTGTCATCACAAACTTGGAGAATGATTAAGCTAGGCTCCTTTTTAACTTCCCAACCTTTCATAAGTTTCATTATCTTTTTAGACAGCCGTTGCCTGTTCAATTAGAACTCCTGGCATTCAAACTGTGGTTCATTGTTCAATTCTCTAATAAGCTCCTATGGATGGCCAGATCTACATCAACCCCTGAAATGTTCTCTTAGCCAATGTTCTCCGCTAATAACTGTTACTTGTTATTGCTATAATAGTTCAAACAGATTGTGTTGGCAGAAGATTGTTCCATCATACGGTAGTTTTCAATTATTATCATGTATGTTTTAATAGGAGTTGCATAATTTCCAATTAGGGATTTTAAATGTTTTTCAATTTGATGGATCCAAACATCTATGTTTAGAATGATTGTGATTAGAAATAATCACTGCCAGAGCAACGAGCTATGGGGATCAGTGAATGTCCAATTTGGCGAAGCAGACCCTCAATGCGAGAGTAATTACGTAATACCTATGGAGTGTCTCCAGCTGGACAAAGGATGAGAGAAATTAACAGCAAATGACACAGCAAAAGTGTAGCAGTGCCCGGCTTTGATAGAGACACACTAATTAAGGCAATGCCATTTCACTGTCACTCTGAACTTTGACGTTCTTACTTACTCCAATGCTTTTAGTAAAAGGCTTTCAATAAATTTTAAAGATGTTGTATTTACTCAGATATCATATATATTAAACTGAAAAAGAAAAGATTTAACAAAAGTTTTTACTGCCGCCTAATGTAGCAGTGTTTTTAAACTACTGTCATTGACAATCAGTTAGCCATGATGGATTAAGCATGCCGATAGCTTGTGAACTGTATACTGTTTTAAAGCATTGCAGAAAGCCCTGCAGTCTTAAAATAAATTTCATAGACATACCAGATAGGTGAGCCTTCCAGAAAGCATTTAAAAAGCATTAAAAGGCACCTATTTGCTTCAAATATATTTTTTTCTAAAGCATTTTAAGCACTATGCAAATATTGTTTTTTTAAATTTGTGCTCAAATTCATCCCCGCTTTCATCATTGCCTTTTGAACTAATGATTTGGCAAGTCTCTTGCAGTTGTTGTTTTAAAAATATAATGATATATTGTATATATATATATATATATATATATATATATATATATATATATATTATTGTGCACGTGGTAGCGTATAAATTAAAACCATCAAAAATTTACAAATCCTGTAGTGAAGTTTATCTTATCTTGAAATTATCAGTGTGGCACTCCTTTGTCTGCGCATGCTAAGGTGAGGCCGGGTTCAGACCTGGGGACAGCTGCGTAATCTCGACTCATTATGTATCCAACAGCTGGAAAGCAAACAAATTGTGTAGCTGCGTATGGGCATCAAATTATTTTAATTGCGCAAATGACGACATTTCTTTCTGTAGGACATAATAGTCGCGCACTCTGAGCTTGTAGTCCATGCGCGATCGCTTGCATAACAGGTACTCTGTCACACGTGTCTTAGATGCCATATTGGTTTGAACCAGGCCTAAGTAAGGCTGTAAATCTGACTCATTCCATCTCGTTACAGTCAGGCTTTTAGCTTTAGTTTCTGATTTAGACAAACAAGGATAGGCTAAAACTCTATTTAAGAAATAGGACAGATAGTGGAGGTAGCAGGTATGTGTGCTTATGCTTTAGCTCTGGCTTACCATGTACCTTGGGGATTACATTGAACTAAAGAATTTATGGTTGTCACTCATCCAAAGTAACAAAAAATTAGGACTTTTATTAGAAGCCTGAATGATTGTAGCCTAACATTTATTTCATATTCATGTTTTTAACGCAGTCATTCTGACTTTATATATGTGTTAGTCGTATAACAACTGAAAAGCAGAAAATCAAAGAAGAGAAAGGCTGTTATGAATGCTTAGATATAAAGTTATAGGGAGCAAAAAATATGCAGGTACAAAAACCCACCTGACCGCGCAGGCCAAGACAACATATGTAGTTTTAAAAGCTGAAGATAACTGTAGAAATGTCAAGTGATTTGCAAGAATTGAGAGTCGCTATCCTTGGTAATGTTTCCGTAGATATGGATTACAGAAAAATGTTGTCTTGCTAACTGGTTGCTAGATGCATGCTTTACATTAAAGCTTCAAGGTCGCGAATGATAAGTTTTTTAACTTTTTAAAGATTTCAAGGGATTCAAAAATGTACAGCAACTGTTTCAATAATATGGTTTACAGAAGGATGTTTAAGAACTGAATAGTGAAATGGTATAAAATTTATATTGTAATATTCATACAAAAATTATTTCCGTACCATATGCTTATCAAAGCTTCCATTGCAAGGCAAAAGTTAGCAGTAGTTCATTTTTCAGTATAGAAATTTAGGACGAAAAATGGATGTAAAATGAGCAACATTGTATAATGCTAGAACTACATGTAGCATCAGCTTTGCTAACAAGGCTTTGTGAAGGATATTAGATACGCATGACATGAGAAAAATCTTTTACCATGGATGTTTATATTATTGAATGATATTATTAATATTCCCAGTTGCAGATATTACTTAAGAGAAAATGACTATTTTGCCATAAGCTTAGCTTTTGAACATTTTTTTGATTGGCTAATCAACCATGATACAGATAGGCTACATGCAAAATAATTAAGCTCTCTGTATACACATTAATATGCTAGTTAGCAACAAATTTGTGTGTAGCATTAGCAAAATCAATGACTAAAATTTGCTTTATAGTTTTCCAGTGTGCTGCAGGACCCTTTTTGTCTCTTGTGAGCTTTAGCTTTCAGAGCCAGACATTACCCAGTTCAAGAACTGAAGGTCATAATCTAGTAGCTAGCATTATTTAACCATTCATTTGTATATAGCTGAGGGTATGGCATTATGTAATAGCATGGCTGGGGGTTGTTTAGTTCAGGCTAATCCCATCGGCTACTGTCAACACCTCGCTGGCACTTGTTACATGCATTACTCATGCTTCTTTGTCTAATGGTGCGTGTACACTGGCCGATTTTGTCACCCATTTTGTCGAGCACAGACCAATTTGATGAGTCGGTGTCGGCATCGGTAGGTGTGAGCAGAGAGATCGGTGTTGGTGCTGATTTGAAAGTCGGTGTCGGTGAATCCCAGCAGCTCATCATCAATCTCAGCCAATCATAAGCTAGGAGCCTCTGATTAAATGAGCCTAAGCTTTAATGGCAGTTCTAAGTTTATGAAACGAAAGGGCTAGGTTTAATGAGAGGCTAGGAGACTATCATTAAACTTTCCCTAGTGCTCTTTCTGATAGTGAGCTTTCATTTAAATTAATTAAAAGTGAATAGCCAGTTGTATGACTACTACTAGTACTACTACTAGTTCTACTACATGTACTACATTAAAGGAATTTGCCGGCCCTTACTTGGCGCGATCTAAATTATTTCATACAGAAATAAATTGAGTGTGATTTTATTCAAGGTTTTATTAGCGAAGGAAATTTACTAGCCGAGGAGCGTACGGCCATTCGCTCTGTCTACTAAGTGAGCGTTGCGCCCTTATATACAATAAAATTGCCCGTTCCGACTAACGGAACCGAGTAGGAACACCAGGTAACAATGTTTAAATGGCCAATAATTAGGCCCGCTAGTGCGTTGATATGACAACATAAACGACGACAATTGATAGCCTAACGAGTAACAAGGCTATAATAAAAAGGAAAACACATATAATAAAATATTTATAGACATAAAATATATACAAACATATAATTACATATAATACAGACTGTCAGAGCTCCCGCAGCTGATCCTGCCATCAACAAAATCTAATCGTCATCGGAAGATTCCATTCGGCATTCAGTAGTTGCTTCTAGCGGTAGTAGTAGGAGCAGTAGTAATAGTGTAGTACTAGTATATAATTTTCCACATCAAACGCGTTGATTTTTATGTGTACTCGTCTTTGCGTGGTTGGGTGAAGGTCAGAACGGCGAAGCGCTGTGATTGGCTGTTGGTACCGAAAAAAATGGTTCGATCGTTGCAATGTAAAGGGGAGTCGGTGTCGGCACCCATACGTGAAATGTCTGAGGTACCGGTCTGAGTCAGAGTATTGGCACCTACTCAGAGTCGGTCCTGGCCAGTGTAAACACACCATAACTTGTGATGTACTGTCTAACTGGTCTTGGTCAACATGAATGCATGCTCACCATCAATTGTCTTCTTTTTCTGTAGATTCTGCAATCGTGTTTCGTAATGATGCTATGATGCCTGACTTGCTTTTGGTTGCAAGTATGTACTGACAAGATAAAACAGTGTGACTCTTTTTTCAATTTTATTTTCAGGGTTTAATTATATGGTCTATAATTTTGATAACAACTGTGACTTAGTCTTTAGCTGAACGCCCTCTTTTCTTGTTATTTTGTTACTGTTACTCATGCCAACAAGAAATTAAAAAATCATATTGTTTTAACTAATTATAATAGGAAAGGGTGGAGTACTATTTAAGATAGCGTTTTTTCTGTAGACCCACATTACAAAAATCATAGTTAGCAATCAATATAGCTCTGGTCATGACATTAAAATTAACATTTTTGTGGTTTAGTGTCATGCTTAGCCTCTGAACATTGATTTCAATGTTTTCCAATGTTTCTAACTTGAAAGTTTTGAACTCTTGAGATTACACCATACTGACCCTCTTATAAAGCTTAATCCTGTCTATAACAAATATGATTTCATCTAGTTCTTAATAGCCTAGCCGACTAACCTTACCCACACCGACTAACCTTACCCACACCGTGTAGTACTGTCCTGATTGTATTGTGGCTGATTTTTGTTAGTACAAATTAGGGTTTGGCACTAGCAGTGAAACTCACTGAAAATTCATGGGGTTATCTTCTCTCAAATCTTGTAATTAGAAAGTTTGAGTATTTTTATCTTGTTGGCTAGAATTTAGACTGCTGCGTGTGAGATTTGGTGCTTGAATTATTTGAACAGAATGGATTAATGCTGGGTTTACTGGGACTGAAAGATGTGTGATATTCAACAACCAGGCTTGCTACGAACTAATGCAACTATGGAAATAATTATAATTGCATTTCAATATCATGATGACTAAGCTGGTGTCTTGTAATAATTTAGGTTGTACACATAAAACACCATAGACATAGCATGTTTCAGTCAGTTCTACTAGTACAATTAAATATGACATGGAGTCGTGTAGTGTTTTTATAATTTTAGTCTCCATTCTTCTTATTTGAGATTCTGACGCTTGTCGCCAATGTTTTTGTAGTTCTACCTGCAAAATGATAAAAAGTTATTTTCACCTGTAAAATTACAATTTAAGTATATATATTGAACGATACTTAAACTGTTCTATGTACTCAAAGAAGAGATAGAGGTAAGGTTTGAGTGATCAAAAAAGATATATGTGTATGCAGGGACAAGAACACTCCAGATAACCTAATCGCAAACCAAAAAAACCTCTGTAGACATAAAAGCCGAAGAAACTGTAGAAATTTCAAGCGATTGGCAGTAGTCGAGAGTTGCTATAATTCATAATGATTTGGTAGATATGAATTACTAAATAATTTTTCAGCAAGCTTAGCTTTTGAACCATGATACAGATACATGCAAAATAATTAAGCTCTCTGTATACACATTAATATGCTAGTTAGCAACAAATTTGTGTGCAGCATTAGCAAAATCAATGACTAAATTTGCTTGATAGTTCTCCAATGTGCTGTGGGACACCTTTTGTATCTTGCAAGCTTTAGCTTTCAGAGCCAGACATTACCCAGTTCAAGAACTGAAGGTCATAATCTAGTAGCTAGCATTATTTAAACATCCATTTGTATATAGCTGAGTGTATGGCATTATGTAATAGCGTGGCTGGTGATTGTTTAGTTCAGAGAAATGGCTAATCCCATCAGCCACTGTCAACACCTCGCTGGCACTTGTTTACATGCGTTACTGGTGTGTCTTTGTCTAACTTGTGATGTACTGACTAACTTATCTTGGTCAACATGAATGCATGCTCACCATCAATTGTCTTTTTTTTCTGTAGATTCTGCAATCGTGTTTCGTAATGATGCTATGATGCCTGAGTTGCTTTTGGTTGCAGGTATGTACTGACAAGATAAAACAGTGTGACTCCTATTTCAATTTTATTTTCAGGGTTTAATTATATGGTCTATAATTTTGATAACAACTGTGTCTTAGTCTTTAGCTGAACGCCCTCTTTTCTTGTTATTTTGTTACTGTTACTCATGCCAACAAGAAATTTAAAAATCATATTGTTTTAACTAATTATAATAGGAAAGGGTGGAGTACTATTTAAGATAGCTTTTTCTCTAGACCCACATAACAAAGATCATAATTAGCAATCAATATAGCTCTGGTCATGACAGTAAAATGAAATTTTTTGTGGTTTAGTGTCATGCTTAGCCTCTGAACATTGATTTCAATGTTTTCCAATGTTTCCAACTTGAAAGTTTTGAACTCTTGAGATTACACCATACTGACCCTCTTATAAAGCTAAACCCTGTATATAACAATTATGATTTCATCTAGTTTTTAATAGCCTAGCCGACTAACCTTACCCACACTGTGTATTACTGTTCTCATGGTATTTTGGTTGACTTTTGTTAGTAAAAAGTAGTATTATACTCACTGGAAATTCGGGAATTATCTTCTCTCAAATCTTGATATTTAAAAGTTTGAGTATTTTTATCTTGTTGGCTAGAATTTTGACTGCTGAGTTTGAGATTTGGCACAAGAACTCTTTGAGCAGAATGTATAAGTGCTGGGTTTACTCCACTTGCAAGATGTGCAATATTCAGCAACTATGCTTGCTATGGACTAATGCAACTCGGGAAATAATTTTAGTTGCATTTAAATATCACGCTGACTATGCTGGTGTCATGTATTAAGTTAGGTTTTACAAAGAAAAAACACCGGAGATGTAGCATGTTTCAGTCAGTTCAACTTGTTCAATTAAAATGACATAGAATGGTGTAGTGTTTTTATAATTTTAGTCTCCAATCTTCTGATTTGAGATTATCACGCTTGTTGTCAATGTTTTTGTAGTTGTACCTGCAAAACAAAAGAAAATTATTTTTCATTTGTTTTTACCATTTAGGTATAAGGAACAGTACTAAGCAAAACAGTAAATAATGCAGTATCTCATCAATGTTAGCCCTCTGAACCCTCACAGCTGGTATTACGGAATTGCGTAGGCTGTGGCAGAAACCTTAATGGCGGAATACAGGCTTCCATATGGTTCTGTTTACAAAATATGTTTTTAAGCAACAGCAAAAACTAATAAAATTAATTCTTTCGCAGGATGTTAGATTCTAAATTTCACTTCCATTTGTAACATTTTTCACTTATCTTTATCTACTTCTTTCATTATAATAACACATTTTATTAGAATGATATCGCGAAACAATCAATATGACTCATTCGTTGGTAGGTCATAAATGACTGTGATACAAATGTGGAATTTTATGATAATAAATATAAATTTCCAGTATATTTTGAGTCATGAAAGGATGATGAGTGTGCTATGGATGAATATTATCTGTAAATGTTTAATGAGTGTTTAAAATCGTGCGAACTTTTATAGTTTTAGCCCGAATAATGGTGACATACTGTTTTTTTCTGTTTGATGACATCTGCTGTAGGTTGTCCGACTTTTTGTACTGCTGTTTCACCAAATATCATTGCATTGTTAGCACGTTTAGCTATATTTGGTAAAAAATTAATAACTTCGGATTGCTGGACATATTGTCTAGGTTTACTGACACGCATTGATTAGATCGAGCAAGGATCAACGGGTTAAAACTCGGTTTCGTATCATGGATTTTTACAAGTTTGTATTTATATTTAACAACTATGATATTATCTTACATGTATTTACATAGCATTGTCTAATTTATATGAAAATTAGAGCTTTAACTAGCAAATGTGGTTGCTGTCTAATGACACAGGCTTGGGTAATATTTCATACCAAGGGTTAGTACAAAGCCATTTGCATAGCTATTCATCCATAACATCTCGTGTATTGCTTTTCATTTGACCAGCACTTTATGTATTTCTATATCAAATTCATTGACATACACACTGGTGGTGACTCACGGTTCTTTCATCTATATAGGCCTGGGCGGTCATCAAGGACCTCTTCCTTGCATTGTCTTCCGGAAGATTTTGGCGATGAGTAGATCATAAATGTCAGTTGAACGCTTCTTCCCTGTCATTAGACACGTACCCAACCTAATTTTGAACAGCTGGTAAGTCATCATTGACTACTTGACTTGATGGGCTTTGTACTTAATGACCTCCCATATACTTTCAACACATTAGTCATAACTTATAATAAACTTTCATACGTAGCAAAATCGTAAATGATACAGAATTTGAAGCGAACACGAGTCAATACACAAACCGGCTATAGGAAATCAATTGATTCTTCAGAAGATTGCATCAGTCTACCCCAAACCTTCAAAATAAATATATTGATATATATATATATATATATATAACAATAACCAATAAATAGGTTTAAGAATTCAAGCAATTTATGTTTACACAAATTCTGTACCATTCACTATCTCACTACCCACTTTTGCCTTGAAATTCTAGAAAATTAGAGATGCGAGCTTGCAAGGTGGTTTTTGATGTATCACTAAATGCCCAAAGATGCGAAAGGCCAGTTACGGAAACTACATCACTTGGTTTTCCCGTCAGGTCTGCTTCAGATTTGTTTTAAAAAGGTTGGCTGAAAATGAGAGTATAAGCAAATCGAGAAGTTTCCAGCCAGGAAGAGATGATTTAAAAATTAAAATGAAGAAAAAATAGAATTAGCTCTAATATAAGATCAGAACGTTTTTTTCAAGAATGTTTTATTAAGCTGAATTCAGTTATATTAAATTTATACTTTAAGTTTGTTTATGCGATGCCACAAAAGTGTAGCGTACCAAGCGTGTTGCATCAGGTCTCTCTCTCTCTCACAATCATTAGTGCTATGATTCTCTGAAAGGTAAGAACTCCATATGGTATGCTACTGTATGGACTGCTGCATACTGCCACTACTCAAAATTATGTTGTACATAATACTGCTACATTTTAATGCAGACCATAACCTTTACATAGGTATTTGTAGCCTTGGGGGCATGGGTATAGAGCATGAATAGATAAAATCATGTATTTTTTCATTGTAATATCTCTTATTGGTAGTTTTTTAGAGGATGGCAACACAATAATTTATCTTTAGTTAATTTATATAAAAAACATTTTTGAGATAGGACTTTAAGAAAATTAACTTGCGAGCTTTTGTCCCAGAATGCATTTTGCTCTCATATCAGACATGACTGTACAGTAGGCGCTGCTAAAATGAGATGATCAGTTCTAGGAACGTTTACATGATAAGGATTTTTCATTATAAGAATGTTAACATACATGTAAATTGTCTAAACCATTTCAGGACCTTTCCAAACTCGCTCATGTGAGAATCCGACTTAAATTCTTTTGGATGTATTGGCGGTGCCTTAACTGTATTATTGGTTTTCATCGACAACTTTTCATGATCAACCTCATTGGTTTAATAGACCATGATTGTGGTAATTTGACAATAATTTGATGAAGAGCGCATAGTTTGACGCGACAGCGACTTACAACAATTGACTAAGAAAAAATAGTTTCACTATAAAAAAGCGATAGTACCTTTTCGTCATCTATTCGTTCTTAAGAGCTCAAGATTGCAACTCCAACTCGTGACATTCAGATGCACCGACCAATAGCCTTAAAGTATTTATCAACAATTGCACTGCTATATGTACCTATTCTCTGTTCCGTTGTCACTTCAGACAAATTATCACAAGAGTCAGAATGTCATGGAAATTGTATGTATTATATGTATAATGCTTTATGTACAGTGTTGGGAAAAAATCTTTGTCTGCTTGTTTAAGTAAGTGTAGCACTGCAATAAATTCATCATAATTTGAAATATTTTGCACCGCATACGTAAAACCCTGTATCAAAACAATCCTAATGAGCTGAAAAATAGAAATAACTAGATTTTAAAATTGCCAAATATCTTCTATTGTATCAACCGCTGCCTACTAATTCACACTGCATACCAGAAAATATGTCATCGCAAATTTCGTTATTATCTCTCCTTTAATTATTTTCTAAATTGAAAATAACAGTCTTGTACTGTTATGGGCCCAGAAAAAAGCCATTGGGGTTGTTTTGCATTTTAATATTTTATCTGGTAGCCTTTGCAGACTATAACCATTCTGCAGCCTTAGGCATGCTGTGAACAAGCCTCACGAGCGCTTGAGTGTTCATAATCTGAAACCAGCAATCATGTTGGACAGCTGGTTTTTTCAAACGCCTTGATCGTGGTAGATCTTTGGTGGTTTGATGCTGCATTCATTTCTTTACCACTTAATTTTCTTTAGATTGAAATACTCTAAGCTTCTTGCTATTTTTCTATTGCTCAGATTGCCCATCGTATGCAGGCGAATGATGAGGTCGTTGACACATTTCTTATCCATGGTTGATGTTGACGCTGGTATGAATTCTGGGATCTCTAGCTGTTCCTCTTTTAACAAGCAAAACTGTAAACCTTTGCTGCACATGCTGTCCAACAGGATCTCTATTGTTGTGATAATATTCCACTTGAAAATTAATAATGTCATATTGCGTTTGAAAATGAGTTAATAAGCACTGATTCACATTGATTGGCCTATAAATGATTATTGATCCCTGATTAACCGTAATTTTATTACTGATGGTGTCAACAAGATCTAATGTTAATTTACTTTTAAATGATGCATGGTTTGTCAGGGTTCAATCCCTCTACATGACTACTACAACAAATTTACCTAAAATGGGCAGTGAGGTTTGAGGTGGACAAATACTTTCTGACACCGCTGTATGTCGCTTTCTTTTCTCGCAGGTGTGGCGAGACAGACTAACACTCAAATCAAACTTTAGAACTCGCCCGATGATACACTTTAAGTTATATGGAGTTTTTTACGCGGTACGAAGCAAAAACTTCACAAAATTGCCCGACTTTTTCTATAATTTATGCTATAGGAGGTATACGTTATAGGAGCATATACTTTACTCTAAAAGACCATGTGAGTTTGTAAGGTACAAATATCATGTTTAAAGTGTGCAATAGCTCCCATGTAGGATACTTTTGCTCCCTCATCACTAATTGAACTTGAAAGTTTATTGTGTATTATCTAATTTTTATCACTTTTAGCCTTGCTTGTCCTCTAGCGCAAAGCCGACCTATTGCTCCTAGATGTGACTCTGGCACTTATGGAATAAAAGTGCAAGCTGAGTTATCAGTAAAGATTTTGACAGAACTGTTCATGAAGTGAGTGTGAGAGTGCTTTAATTTCAATGCTGTAGTTTATCCCATTTTCTTTCCACTTAACATGGAATGTTTGATTAGTACGATATTTTAGGCAGTTTGAGGCTGCTTGTTTTTGGGACAATGTTTAATTATGACTGCTGATGTACTGGCGGTTAAGACATTTGAAAAGCTGATAATGGTGTTTTTATAAAACCCCGACAACAAATTCAGAGTAATTTTTTGCTTTGTAGCATATTTGACTCAATAGAACAAGTGTTATCGCTGAAGCATTCTCTTAAGGTGAAAACAAATTAGGCGATAATTAGAGCGATATTGTGTTAGAGCTAATCTGCGTTAAAATTCACTCAGCGTGTTCATGCAGAGCGATAAAGCTAGAATTTCTCTACACAACTTTATTGCTAACGAGATGCATTTCGATTGGTTAGTTCTTACCAGAATGTAATTTTACGGCGGGTAATTATTTCTTACCGATGTTCAACAACGTACATCAGCTCCAATTTTCTATTTTGTTACGAAACATCTTTAGAACGAACACTCAATTGTTCATGAATTTAATAATAGCACTCCCAGTTCTGTCCATCATAACAAAATTAAAAAAAAACCGAGTTGAAAACCAACATCCGGAGTCAATCGTTGCGCCGGTTGACCATCTTGAGAATGGTAAATATTTAATATATCAAATATGAAAAACCACTACAAAATAAAATATGTATAAAAAATTGTAAAAACAATACAGTTAAAAATACAAGAATCGTTTTTCTTTTGTCTTCTTGTAGTGTAGTCAGTGTACACTCTTTGAAAGGGAGATAGGTTTAATAACAAATGTGGAGGTTGTTTATGTTGTAGCCTAGACGACGACATTTTGACTGGCCTAAATTTATCAACAACTCCGAAAAAACTAATGATACAGATTTTTATTGGCAGTTTGTGAGCGTGCCCATTATATCATTTGCTAGTAAATCGCTCAAGTGTGTTTATGCACGCACCAGCGATATCTTCGCCCTCATGACGCTTGCAATAAAATCGCCTAGTGTGTTTGGACCTTAAAAGCTCCTTGCTATATTTTCACAAAAGGCGAATATACCTAAACCTATACATATACTGATAAGGTAACTTACCTCCTCAAATAGAGTTGGTGTTCATTAAAAAGATGGCGCTCGATTTTCAAAGCAATCTCCTGATGTGGTCCCAAATAGCGGTGCCAATCAAATCAAGGTGCATTCAAATATGGGTTTAACGGTAGCTCACTTTCAACATTTTTTCCAATACCAAATTGAAGGTGGTCAGAGACTCTGTGCATAAAGTCCTCATCAACTTATTTTTTTATACAATGTTAAAATCTTTGTTCTTTTGTAGAAGTTGTTTAATCTGGAGAACGAAGATGAGCTCACCACGCAGAACTATTGTTCTTTAATCATGTTCTCACAGAACTAATCATATTGGCCTACAAGTGTTTTGAAAAACTGAAGGGTAAGTTGATGAGTCCTCTACTTTTTGTAGTCCTAATCTTCTGATAATTAAATTGGGCTTTGATGACTAAAGTGAGCTCTGGAGACTGCAGTCATTACATTGGGTAGTTGGCTACACTAAAATACTATAGCACTGACAATCCGCAAAAACAGTAAAACAATAGTTATGAAGCAAAATAACCATGTATGGAGTGGCATGGACAATTGATATTTAAATTGTACAAATACAATATCAAAGTATTAAAATATTAACCATTTTTTAAAGATTGAATGTATTTCTTAATGAGTGTAGCCTGGGTTTTCCGAATGGAAAAAGTCTAAAACACAATCAGATTTTGGTCTAGTCCATTAACTGAGTGCGTACAACAGGCTGCGCAGTGCAGCTCAGCACAATGTATGCTTGTAACCAAGAGCAATGCGCTAAAAAATATTTGTACAAAACATTTCTTATTAGTGAGTAGGCAATTAGTTAGCCGGTCATATGTGTACCTAATAGGAAAAAACCAATCGCCATCCTGCATCTAACTAATAGAAAACATGTTAACAGCCAACAGCGACCAAAGTTTTTTGAGAATCATTATTGTTGTTTTTACAGTTTATTATTGCAATAAACAGCTGTGTTAGACCTTTACAGCTACCAAGGTTTTAGAAATGGGCAATAAATAAACCTTTGGAAAATGGACTACTGATTGCTACCTATTGTATCAGCAAAAGAGGATGAGAACCTGACCAAGCTCATTCTGCAACACACTTTTTAGATTTTTTGTCGGTAACATTAGGCGTAAAACCTTCTGCTGATTAGTGTGTATGTTAAAAAACTCTGATAGGCGGTGTGGTTCATAAATAGGGTCATCTTAATCTGAGGGCACACTTCATTGGTGAAAATTAGGTCTTTAATAAGAGCCATCACATGTAGGACAAATTAATGTACCAAAGTCTGTTCTATTCTAATAAAAAGTGTATTACGTTATTCAATAGAAAAATGATATGGTAATGATGCTACCACTACCAGGCACAATAGCCTTTTAGCTTTTACTTTGAAACAATTTTTATTTACCCTTTATGGCCAACATGTTTGCGCTTTAATTCTGGAGTTGTCTGTTCGTGTAATAATGTTCTATCTACCAATCTTTCATACAAATAAAAGTGTCCTCAAGAACCCTGGCCATCATTTTTAGCTGTTTTTTTATGAAATTTAGAGGCATTTGAAACGTTCTCTCTTCCAACAGCGTCCATAATTTTTTAACCTTGTCTTAGCATTTTACAACATATTGAAGGGTAAAGTAACAATTTGTTCAAAACTTCATGAACTTGTAGCATGGCTCTTACTCTGTTTTTTTTACACTAAGCCTGCTTATAAAAATGCTGATGAAATGCAGTTGCATTTAAGTTCTGCATAAATTGTCTAAATTGTTTTTTATCACGGCTTCATTAACAAATTAAAGACTTGGTAAATTTTGATCTTGCAGCCATTTTTCCTAATTGTGCACGCAGTATGATGCTCAATTACAACAAGGCATGAAGTAAATGTAATACGAAGCAGTTTTTGCACTGATTTCTTATGTCTTATTTTTATGTTGTAGCTGTTTCAGTGTGAACTCTAAACTACCAATAGTACAGCTCGTTTGGCAATGTGTTTCTGTATGGCCAAGTGCTGCATGATGCGGCTTTAGCAAGCTTTTGTACAAATTGTTTCCGATTACTGATTAATTAGTAAATTATCTTATTACATCTATACCTGATTGAAAAAAGCTATTAGTTGCATATGTTGAGCAAATAAGAATGCGTTTACAACCTGAGCATAGTTTTGCTTTGCAAAAACTTGTTTTATGAAATCTTCTTACTGATGACCAGTAATTTCAGAGGCAATACAGCCATAAATGGTTACTAACTTCAGATCTATAGACTGAGCAACTTTATTGAGCAATAGTACTAATGAGAGTATTTATGTTCATCAGATTAATTAACATGTAAACTAATAATATTCATAAATCATCCGACTAGAGTTTTGTGCTTACCTCACAGTAATTTCAAAATGGACGAAAAGTGGTCCCTCTCACTCGACAACTCGTTTGTAATATTTTTGGGGGCATGAACTAACATAAAAACTTATGCTGACAAACTTGCTATAAAAATATTGTTAATAAACAATTGGGGTGTAAAGTTATAACCATTTATACACTCTTTTAGAAATTAAGTTTCACGAAACACTTATGTCGCGGTAGAGAGATCCATTTGGTAGTAAAGGAGTTGAAGTTATCAGCAGGTAGATCATATGGGTTGCGGTCACAGAAACCATGGTTAAGTCGCAAATCACGAAGTTGAGTTATTCGACTTTGAAGTTGCACCAACTGAACTTATAATATTGGTAACAAATTTTGTAACCTGTAGGTCTGGACCAATCAAAGAGTAATCTTTCTGAATCTGAAGTCAGTTTAGCCAATAAAAGTATTTTACCATCGAAAAAAAACTTATAACCGTTGCTATGCTAAACAAGAAGTACTGAAAAATGGTGTCCGCTAAAAATAATTGTTTCTTTTTTGCCGATTTTTAAGGTAACTTTGACATTTTGGATGCTTGTAATGAGTACTTTGGTATTCCAACTGATGTCAAAAGCAGTGAAAGTAAAGGGAGTTGTGGTGATATTTTCCTAACGATTCTTACAAGATTACTACAATATTTAATAATAAGAATAATTATTCAATTTTTATGAAATTATAATCAAATTTAGTTATGAGAATAATTATTCGAGTTTGCAAGGTCGAAGTATATAGTGACCGATGGTGTGCAATATGTTACTGTTGTTAATTTTCTAAAGATTTGGTTGATGATTTGGGTGTGCCCAATATCGCGATACAATCAAGCTGTTTTTAATATCTGCAAAAATAAGTAATACACTTTCTTATAAATATACAGCTATTTCTTTGACAACCAGCTAAAATCTGTTTAGATTTTTAAATTCAGCATAGTCTTTTGGATCCAAGAACAGAAATCTAGATAAATATCACAATATCTTGATATTGGTTGCTATGCCGTTTTGAAATGTAAACAAAACTTTACATTGGTTTTCGTTTCTCAAACTTTAATACCAGTTTTCTTGGAACTATGTTTTTGCACTAATGGTAAACGTGCTTCAGTTTTTTGACCATATAATCTGCTGTAATTAGGCTAGAATCAAAATTTTGTTTGCTAAATCTTGTAATCCCGACTTACCATGAATTCTGTGATCATGACACATATTAATAGTTAATGCACGGTTTGGAACTTATAGTGCTATTGTAGAACTACAATAAAAAATATGTCATCACTAACAGAAATTAACTACCAGTTTTGATTTTGTATAGGTGTCTTGTTTTCTATTACAGATTTTAATGTGTTTGCAGGACAAAATGACGCAACTGCAAGAGGTTTATTATAGCATTTATTTCAAATTATGTTCTTATGATAGAACTTTCCGTAACAAACTTTCATTTGGCTAATACTTGTATCCATTTTTGACTAAAATAAGTCGAACCAATTTGTTTCACTCCTACTACCTGCCCTAAATTGGTGCAAATGGTCATCAGAAATGTGCTTTCTTTGCGCTGCTAAAATGGCACATTAAATGTACTTTAATTTGATGAAAACTCAAATATTGGTTAATTATTGGCCTTTCCAAAATACCGTAAAATACTCATCTGATTTGCATGTACGACTTAGCTGCCCAAGTTGTCAATGCATGGTACTGGAGCTTGTTATCATTTTGCTTGTTGAAGGTTGACTTGCAACAAAATTTCATTACGGTTATTTGGTATCAAAAGATTCACCATGGCTTACTCTGCTGTGTTGTGGGTGCAAAATATGGAGAACTGTGATTACAAGCTCTTAAAAACTAAAAAAGAAACAGGTAAACTCCGCGATCCCGAAACCGCCGTAGATTGGAATCAATTCATTTCTCTGACATAGTAAAATGATTTGGTTATTGTTTTGACACGTGATCTTCTCACATGAATTGTAAGTTCCGTAAAAGGCTCAATATAAAACTTCTTGTAGCACTAATTTATGACATAAACTTTGGGTTTCGCCAAAGAGCTCTTACCAAATATAGATGCTCGCTAGTTTACAATTTTGTTTTGGGTTGATCTAATCGTCTAGTCGCAATCTGATCATGTGACCCATGCTTCCTGCCAAACAGCGCGCATAATTTCCGCAGCATTTTTTGACTATCACAGTTGACCAACAGGCTTGTCATGCTTATCAGATGATGATATGCATTCCTTCGAGCTAAGGTTAAAAATTAAACCATTTTTTACGGTAGGTTTTGAGATATCAGTGCTCAAAGTGACATCAATACAGTGATGAAGAAACAGATGCTTGAGGACAATAGACATCGTTTCATTGAATGCGTGAAGTGTAATTGTGAAAATATTTGAATGAATGAGGTTGCATGAAAGTGTAAACAGAAGCCATCTTGTTGAGCTACGTTCCATTTGACCCATGTTTGGAACGGGATTCTAATCTTCGGCAATTTCGTGATGACGGCGATTAACTTTTCGCTTTTGAGCTTTTAAGAGCATGTTATCACATTTCTACATATATTGCACATGCAACACAACAGAGTAAGACATGGTGAATCTTTTGATACCAAATAACTGTAGCGTGAATTTTGTTGCAAGTCAACCATTAAGCATTAGTAATCTTTTAGAAAAATGACAAGATTTTCTTTTGGAAACATACCTTTCAAGCAACAACGGTATTCGAGTGCCACTGTACGTAATTTTGATTAATATTCTTAAACTTCATAATCATTCTTAGTATTGACTAAGTATTATTGCTTTTTAGTTTGTGTATTTTCTTATGTAATTATTATCTGTGAATGTTTAGCTGAAGCTTGTGCAGAGCTGTCATCAACAACAATTTAGTTGAATGTCATTTACTAGTTATTCCGTTTTACAAATTGGACTATGCCTTGTGAAATAACTGCTTTATTTTAATTGTGTATACAGCTCCTACTCACCCTTGCATGTTTATAGTTGTCATGTTCTTGCATTCTGGTTGCCTGTCCACTGACGATAGCACTTGTACAGACTATATGTAAGCATAGTGTCTGGGATAGGAACTGAAACTCACAGTTAAAACCTATGGTGACCAGCTCTAAACTTTACTTTGCAATAATATCTAAAAGCCAAGTCCAGATCAGGGTCAGACTACTGACTATCAATTTTACGAATGAGTAATTGCTTTTGAAATACCACTTCAATATTTGAAGTCCTTTTTTTAATAGAATATGAATAAGTTTTTACATTGCTTAACTCGCGTTCTTCTATTGCCTACAAATCACAATGGTGACAAATATCAAAGCTGGGATTGAGAGTCATAAGCTAAAATATCAGATGCACTTCTGCTTGCTCAGTTTTTTCCTTTTTTTGCAGCAAGCAATGAGCTTTCAATTGATTAGCTATGAAAAGAGTTTAATTTAAATCGGAAAATCATTCATTCAAAAAATGTGATATTTCTATTTTGTTATTACTAATTGCAGGGTGTTGCTATAACATGTTCTGCACCCACTCTGGTGCTAGACAAGTTATCTAAAGAATTGGCGATTCAAGGTTACAAAAGCTTACATATTTGGGGAGGTTTCTGGTCAGAGGAGAGCGGACAAAAGAACTTAGTGAAGGTAAATTAGGATGTCAAAACACCAAAATATTGAGTGACATAGAATGAACCTTGGTGAAAAACAATATTTTTTTAGATGTCTTTTACAAATATTGAGATGAAAAATTTTGTGCTAGTCCGAAAATTTCAATAATATGTATTTGGACGATGTATCTAATAGTATGCAACAAGCTATAGCTTTTTTTAACTCTGAATGACACTCGTATTGCTTAACTTGCATTTTTGTACCATTTACAATCTCTGTTTGTGAGAAATGTACCTTTTGTTCCAAATCCTGTTCGGCCTGTCATAGCTGTTTTGTGCAGTCACCATTCAATTTTCGGGATTAACGGGGACCAGGGTCTTTTGTGGACAGTGAAAACCCACAAAATAAAAAGTAATGTTTTTAAGTATATACATAAATAAGCCAAACTTTAAGGCCAAAACACTTGCATTGTTTCATAAGCATAATGTATTTGTTTCCTATGTGAAAAGTAAACTTTAGTTCCTTTCATTGACTTTTAGGTCATATTCTAACTTAAATCCAAGTATTTTAACTCAAATTATGAATTTTTTGTAGTATGGGCATAGGTCAGATTTTTATCTGGTTGGAATAGCTGTACAGCAAGTTTTGCTATAATGTACATGTATACCTATTATAACGCAAATTCCTCTCAATGTAAATAATTTATGTAAAGCTTTTGTTTGACCAACATAAGTAATGCCATATAGGGTAAAGTGTCAAGTTGGTGAAAGTTCCCAAAATTATTAACAAAATTTTCATAGTTGTCCTTAAAAATATCGCTTACATTCTTGCCAAACTTGAGCAATGATAAAATGCATTGGGTTCGCTATTATAGATACCAATACATTGTTAAACTAGTTTGTCATTAGAGATTGTCATTTTTGTCAAAAATATGTAAAATGATTCGCCTCGCAAGAAATCAGAAATATTTGAAGGGGATCTATCAGTGAAAGCTTTGGAGTGTTAATACAGACGGTTTCCTACTTACGAACATTCGAGTTACACACAACGGTACATACGAACAGGTCTGCGCGTATATTCATCGATAATACCGACGGTATTACCGACTTATTAGCGGCAGAAAGAGGCGCTACATAGAAGCATCACCCAGCATCCACCTTCCTCTGCCCAGTTTGTTGCAGGGCATAAGTGCGTGAACGTATCTCCAGTGCGCAAAGAACTTTTTTATTTTTCATGTATGTATTGTAAAGGAGTTTGCCGACCTTTACTTGGCACGATCTAGACTAATAAATAAAAAGAAGAGAGTGTGTGTAGTTTCATTCAGCTTTTTTATTAGCGAAGGAAATTTCACTATTCGGGGAGCGTACATCTATCTGCTCTGCTCAAATAAATGAGAGCGCTCCGTTATATTCAGTAATATCAACTGTTCCATCCTAACGGCAAACGGTGAGAACACCGGCTAACAAGGTGAATAAATAGGACCGCTAGCGAGTTGGTATGACAACAATAAAAGTGACGATAAATGATAGTGTTATAACATGATATCAGATATAACAATAGCATAACGAGTGAAACAACGGTATAATAAAAGGACGACACATAAAAAAGGACAACAAAGATAATTTCTAGCATAACGATTAAAACAACGATATAATAAAAAAGGACAACAAATACGATCAATAAGAAATGCTGTGTCATGGCCCGGCGTCCACCACAGTATTCTCTCCATTTTATTAAAAAGTTTTTTCAGTACAAACCGATTTACAGGTTACTTATACAAGCCTTAAACATACTAATATAAACCTTCAATATACTTATATACATGTAGGCCTTAAGCATAAGTTATAATACACAGTATAGCACTGAAGCAACTTACGAACAAATTCACTGTACAAACAATTGTTTGGAACGTAACTCGTTCGTAGGTTGGGGACCGTCTGTATACCAAGCTGAATGTCATGATATCTAGTCTCATCAAAATCTATCTTGCTCCCAAGCTCTTCCCGACGATGAATAAATGATAAGTCATACAGACACTGATTTTACTTTGTTAGCAGCCTGTCTCTTGTGGCTTTTATTCACCTCACCTTCTGTTTGATCTCCAAATTCATGTTTACTACCTTCAAAACTGAATGTTTTTTAATTGTCAAATCAGTTGATATGAGCATCAGAGTTAAATTTTTTGCTGAGCTAGAATTTATTTTGGTCATCTCAAATAGTCTATGAAGATGAACTGTTATAAACGAGCGCATTTGCACAGACATGCTAATGGCAAAGAGTAGCTTTATCATATAAGCAGATACTAAATAGTGTAAACAAAAGCTGAAAATCTGTTTTAATAGAAACTTCTAAACTATTTAAAGAATTTCAATAATGTCTATATAATTAATGATTAATGTATAATCCTAAATATTTAGGATTTGTTTGGAGTGCACGAGAGGACAACTCTGCTTTGCAGAGTAACCTGGCAGTAACCCCATGCTTAATTTGTACATGTATGCATTGCAGTGAAAGGCATATTCATACACACCAACCTTACAGTGTTAAAGGCCAACTGAATGAAAAGGGACTTTTATACAATTCATAGTCAATCTGTGCATGGAAAAAATTGACCGTGTAGACAGTTAGGAATTTTACTCAGCTCAAGATTTTGAATCAACTTGGCTTGTACCAACAAATACCCTGGCAGTGTAGAGTGCTGTAAAAGATTATCAGTTGCAATAATTATGCATTCAAATATTGCAAATTATTACAAGGTTAATTAGCATAGTTTTTGTAGTGTCAGTCTAGCAAGGTAAATGTTGCAAGTTCAAATCCAGCAGGATGCAATATTTTTCCATTATCCAACGGTGGCTTTATATGGACAGACACGGTTCTCATCACAGTACAGGCTGAATGTGTAAAACTTTGTAGATTTTGGTGCATTTTGCTTAAAAATAAGAGGAATCGTAACGCTGTAATTATTAGTTTGTAAAATAAAGCTTTTCTTAACCCAACTATTCATTACATTTTATATTTAAAAGATACCATTCTTACCTAATAGTTTGACAAAAAAGCTTTAGCTTAAAAGAAAGCATTAATGATAATGTTTGTTGTTTTTTACTTTTATTGAGTTAACTTTGTTAACAACATCGAAACAAGAATTTTTTAAGGCTTACTAGGTTAATTTTTTTTTAGGCATAACATCAACATAGTGAGAACTGCAATCTCTTTAGGGCAAACATAATTATGCAGAGTTTCAGTAGGAAAGCATCTTTTGTGTGACCTACATTTAGTACAGCCACCAATATAGCTAGCTGCAAAAGCCTACTCTTCAAGTTTCTGGCCAATCTCCTAAGCGTTCTAAAACAACATGATGGAGCACACTTTTTAGTCAGTATTGTTTTAAAGCTGGTTTGATATCTTGGGAAAGTCTGTAAAATGAGTAGTGTTCAACATTCTCCTAATTTTTAACTATACTAACAGGTTAATAACTGGTTTCTTTGCAGGTAGAGCAGCATATTTACCAGTGGAGGCAAAGTGGTCTAGAGTGGTCTAGAAAAAGGCATCCGGTGACTGAAATGACATCCAACCTTAAAGTTCTTTCTGTAGCTGGGCGTGTCTACAATCAGCAAAGTTCTCTTGCGAATCGCTTCTAAGATCTCTAGCTAAAATCATATTTTAAACGTTGTGCAGAGCCATTAGTTACAGCTACCACAACTTCACACATTATACTCGAGGTGCCAGGAGATGGTCACACAATTTGCAAGACAATTATAGAGCTCAGTGTTTTGAAGCTCTACAGCTTTATTTGACAGAAATAAAATAGTCCACTTTTGTTGATAAATGTTTTATGGTATTCTTGTGAATGCTTTGATTTTTAATCCTTTGGTAATGTAACAGCTGTTTGGCCTGCTTTTGATAGGTTGCTCCATTTGCACTAAAGACTTTTAGATTTATACAAACTCATTGTGTTTTAAGAATATTTTATTTGTCACCCTTGCACTCACTTGAGCAATTTGTTTGACGTACTTATATTGAGCTTTCCTTTTCTGTAAACTCAACTCCTTGACGGGGTTGCTTAAAGAGTCAATTTTTTTCCTTTTGAGTAAGTTTGGGCTTTTTTTAAAGAAATATGCTGACCAATGTTGATAAATGCGAGTTAGATATACATGCATGCAATCTGCACAGTGTGTTCAATGTTACTGCATGGTTTCATCGAAAGCTCTTATCTGAAACCTTTTATAATCCAAAGGGCCCCACATATGCTATATTTCCCAGTTTTGCCTCAGTAGCAATGAATTGACTAAATCAAATTGTATAAGTAATAAATGTGGCCACAGGTATGCAAATCTCCCATGTTTGACATTTATGTTTTAAAAATTGGGTGTCTCTGACTCTACCAGGCATATTTGGCAGCATGAATATATGCAATGTTTTAATTAATATACATTTTAAAAGTTTTCTATTTGACAACTAGGATGGTTTCAATACCAATTACTTGATGTCAATACCATCCTAGCGTTTATTGCAACTTATTACAACTTTTTTTAAATGGACAAAGTGTTTGTTTTTGCCATGCATGCCCACTAACAAGCTATTAAGGGAAAGCATAAGTTTTCAATTTTATGAATAATACATATGATAAACTTTAGATCAAAGCACACACAGATGTGCCTGCAAATCGGTTTTCTTAGGTTCTGTTGGCAAAATCCCTGAAATGGGGTTTCAGGGATTAGTTTGCCTTTTTAACCAATTGATAGAAAATTAAATGATGCAATAAAGGTTCATTACAAGTAAAAAGAACCAAACTAAATATCATAGTTAGCTAAATTTATATAAAAAGAAGAAGTAGAGCTTGGAACTAGGACTATCTAATTCAAGATATAAAACATAATAGGAGGCCCTGAATTTAATGAGAAGATAACTTCTCTTGCAAAAGAGAAGACAACTCAGAATTTTGTATAAAAACTTTCAAATTTTACGCTAATGGGAGGTCCTCCATTTCAAACTACAGAGCCTCCTAACCTGCAAAATTTTCCAAAATGTTGAACTCTCAGGCAAATTTATGCAAAATGCAAAATAGATACGTATGCGATCAGCATGACGAGTAGAGTTGTTTAAGCATGTTTCTAGCGAAGCCTCCTATCAGAAGCCTCCTATTATCCGAAAGCCCTATATCGTGGATATATTTTCCAAAGTGGCCTCCTATTCAATCTAATTTGACTATATATATATATATATATATATATATATATATATATATATATATATATATATATATATATATATATATATATATATATATATATATATATATATATATATATATATATATATATATATATATGCACCTGTACATAAATATAGGTGCATGTTTATACTTTTAGTAAGCTGTTTTCATGCTTATAAGGTAAAACAGCTAGCCTAAACAGAATTGCAGTTATCCAAAAAGATTTACAAATCTATGTAGTTCACATTTTCCTTGTCAAAGATATTTTATCCTTATTTATCTATTAATTCTAACAACAGCCTGATTAATGCATTATGGTTAACTGAATAATAAATCTTTGCTTCCAATGTCAGGCTCATAAAAATATCGTTTGATTTTGAAATCCTAAACTTTCAAATGAACATGATCTGTAAAAACAACTAAACTGACAAGTTATTTGTTGACATAAACATTTTCATACCAAGTTTTATTGCAGACAAATTTACTAAAATTGTAATAAGCGTAATGACTTGCAATATGGTTTTGACATAAAATGTGTTTCCTTAGTATGATACAAATGGATTAACAAGATATGCATGCAGTATAGAAAACCTTTTCAGAAAATATGTCAATTACGAAACTGTCAATTGAAAAACTGAGTGAGCCAAGAATTAGCTTTTCGTATTACAATTGTATTAATGAGCAAAAAACAAGGTCTAATGTTACTAGGTAAAACTTTTAATTATTAGTGAAAGAAAACAGAGACCAGTGAGTGTAAACAAGCATGAACACATGGCTAGTACCTAATTAAATGTATTTAAGAGTGAATGAATTGTTATCCTCAGCACAAAACATGCTACTATAATGCTGCTTCAATAATTCTATTGAAAAGTTCCACTAATCTTAAAAAAACCTCAACCAAGCTTATTTATGAGTAAAATGATGGCAATTTAATTTGACTGAACCTTCTTAACGTGGCACGAGAAAAAGATACTAGCCAAAGCTTTTTGTTTTAATAAATATTTTAGAATCAGTAGCATTTTGTAGTAAACAAAACTCTGAATAATTTGAAAAAATGTAAATAAAGAAAACTTTTTTTTCTAACATTCATTTTAGTTATATTTTAGTTTTCGATAAGCCCTCGGTATGAGTAGCAACAACAAAACGTTTCACAAATTTCTTTTTGCAAGTGTTCAGTAAATGAAATTTTATCTTGCTGTTTAGATTTTAATTTTCATTTCGCATGAAGAAATGTAATCATCATTCAGTGGAGTAAAAGTAATTACTCATTTGAAAAGGTAAAATGCGATCGGCTAAACAGCCATACTGAACTGTTCTAATACTGTCAGAAATATCGTAAGTTATTATTAAATTTTAAATTAATTAATAATTATTAATTATTATATTAAATATTATATTTTGAGGTTAAATGATAACATAACTAATGTGGTACTTGTAAAAAGAAGTTATACCAGCTAATGCAAACTACTTTACCAATTTCAACTTGAAATTGCTAATAAATGGATTTAGAAATCCACAAGTTTTTTTCCAGCAGCAAAATCCAGTGCAAAACAAAAGTTGGTTAAACATTGCCCGTCTACTAATGATGTAGATAATTTGTACATCTTAAAGAACCAACTCTAAACATAAAACACACCGATATACAGATTAAAATTACTTCATACTCACCAATATTTCTAAGTCAATCACATCTTCATTTGTTTGTTTTGTACCAAAAAATATTCTAACTCGATTAGTGATGGGAGTTTTTTCTAAGAACGATACCAAAATGCCAACAAATGCCATAGAAGCAACTGCTGACATTCTTTTGATCATGATTAGCATTTTTCGTGAACGTCTGACTCCATACACGGCTTGCATTAGCCTTTTCATAAACCTAAATGATATTGGTGACATATTATATAGGATATATAGCGTACAAGTACTTTCTAATTGTTTTGCTTGTCTGAAAATTAAATGGGTAAATTGATGAATGCTGAAAGTATTTTAACAATGAAAACATATATAGGCCTACTAGTTTTAGTAAACTATCTTGATCTTATTTGAAAGGTGAAATTGATTTTTTTCAGCAAGTAATGTCATAAATGAATCAAGAAAACTAAATATTTTGCAATACGTTCTTGTTGCATTTAAAAATCATAAACATTCAAGTTTACATCAGACAAAGATTGCTTGTAAAATTTTAATGTTTTAAAAGTTGTTACCAAAATATATTTTTACAAATTTAGACTAATTACTGCGCTAGGTGATCTGTTTTCATAATTGCTAACAAACTGGTTCATTAGACTTATAATATCGCAGATGGCTAGTGTGCTAAGGTCAACTACAAACAATTTCTGCTTAAATTCTTCCAGCTGTTCAAGCTGCCTCATAATCTATCCCTTTTATAAAATAACCTAAAAAGTACAAAATAAGCTACAAACTGAAAATAAGACATATAATATTTATCTAAAGTCAGTTGTTAAAAAATGTGAATGGGTTTGTGCAAATGAATGTATCATTAGAATGGTCTTTCACTTACCCAACAACAGCAACTCCAACTATTGGACTGTATATTCGAATGTTATTTGGAATATTGATCAAAAATAGTCGTTTTTGACTGAAGATCACTGATTGGCAGCCGATAGGTTGTTTTGCCAATGGGAGTCTACTAAATGAACAAGATTTAGTCTTCATTGAATACGCTCTTGCTCCCCTTGTCCATTTTTTCCATTTTTTTCCTTGACCAATTGCTTGAAATATTTTATTGTTCATTGTTCTTGTTATAATCACAACTGCTCTGCAATTAACACAGTTGCTTTAAAACTTACATTCAAGCCCGGAAAATAATTTATATTCGAAAATATAAATTTAGTTTTTTTAATTATCATATGAATTGGATTCCACGGCATATAAACATAGGTTAACAGGTGAGCCCAAAATGTGGATTGTATAAGTAAAGTTTCTCTTTGGTAGATCTGGTCATATTATTTTAAAATATAGCTCGTACGGTACTTTCAGCTAACTATAGTTATTTTTATCATGAAAACTTAAAAGCTTAAAAATTTTCACTAATACAACTGATATTAGAACAAAAGTTCATTTCAACAGCTTGATACATATGCATTTTCGGTTGTGAGTAAACTTAGGATTTTTCTACAAGTCATTGTAAAAAGTTTCTTTCCAATTTATACCATACTTTATAGAATTATGAAACTCTTACCTAAATTGATATTATCTTCTATTGTTTATTCTAGAATGTTTGGAATTATAAATATTTCACGAAACAATAATCAAAGGTAGGTTTGAAGTCTTTACATTCCAAAAAATGTACAAAACTTTCATGTATTGTAACACCAATAATTGTGAGATATACTAACTGAGTGACTTGAACACTTCCCCGAAAGCTAATGAACTTTTTTCCACCAGTCGATAATGAGATGATGAAACAAAGAAACCATAAATTTGAATGTGATTTATATAAAACTGTGAGAAGTTCATTTGCTCTTACACATATGGAAGCACAATTAATACACTGTATATAATGTAAACCCATGAAAAAGATTTGACTCTACATCTATCCTAGTTAGTCAAGTTCATCAAAGTATAGAAGTTGCTTCATCTTAATTACTTACTCCTTAAAGAAAGCAACTTAAACCAATTTTCAGCCAGTTTTGCGGTTATCTATTTACAGTATAAAGATTTGTAAATAAATATATCATCACAATAGGCATTATCAAACCATGTTTATAGAGACATTTTACGTTAGTTAAAAATTTATGAGTGTTTCGAAAAAGACCAAATGCTAATAGTATTGTTGTATCGCAACACTTTCGAGTGAGTATTACAATAGATGTGTCTTGCAGCCTCATTCGTAAATTCTGAAGACAGTGGAACAGAACTAAAACAGCAAATATCACAATTACGCTTAAAAGAATCAGCGTAAAAAATTAAAACACTGAGCTATATGTTGAATGTCTCTGCGAAAGGATTCCAAAAAGCAAACAACAAAAGACAAACTTCCAACAACATTCACCAGCTTCTTTTCCTCTGGTCACGCACTGATTCTGCTTTCAATTTTAAGGATAAAAACTACTCAGCGATACTTATTCTGACATAGCAGGAGTTTATACTATATTTCACAATCAAATCATTTTATCAGTTTATCTGCTTCATTGAAAAGCTAAAATTGAGCCACTGATCAAAAAGCAGACTCAAAATGTTTACAAGCGAAGAGGTTGTTTAAATTTTGTGAAGTTGAGACTTTAAAGGTGTGAAAAGCTTGTGGCAGAAGAGGAAAGAAGATAGATGATTCAGGTATCATTATACTAGAATGACTTAACTTGCAAAACAAAGAAGATGTATTTTATAAGCTACTTGGCAGTAAAAATCGGACAGGATCAATTTGAAAGACACGAAAGAGTACATTGCGTAAGCATATTAAAGAAAGGTAAGAAAAATACTAGATTCGTCGCATAAGTGAAAGACTATGATTACAGCAATGAACAGATAGGTAGTAGAAGTAGAGTGTTACACACCAGATTCAGTCGGGAGATTGTTCATAGATCAATAAAAGTGGATACAAAAATGAAAAAAATAGTGATGACGACAAACCATTAATTTTACCCATAAAGCGGGTAAAAACTGTACATCAGCAGATATGTCCAATTCAAAAAGATAGTTTTAATTGAGTAATGAAAGGGGATCAAGAGAAACCACTTTATCTGAGTAGACCAACAAAATTAGTTAGGATGTAGTTCAGTTTTTGATGATTTAGTAAAATAATAGACCACTGAAGAGTAAAAGCAGGTTAGTAGGAACTAGGGAAAAAATAAAAAAGGTTCTTTGTTTTCAATATTCTAAGAAAATACACAAAAAACAAAAAATCTCTCTTAAAATCGAAGACAACCAGATAGCTGATTACTAAAGCAAAAACATTAATTTTAGCCACTTAAGATAAAGCAAACTTCACGAGAAAATACAAACTGGTCATCATCAAGGAAGCAGGCAGCAAAAAGTGTTGTTGGTGTTGTCAGCAGGATGAAATTTTGATTCACTTTCTAGGGATTATGACTAGTTAGCACAGAAATAATATAAAAAGAAACTAGTTCGGGTTGCCACAGTAACTTACCAGGAGGTGTGTGGTACTCTTATGTTCTAGAAAATCAAAAACTGATCTAACCATCAGGCTGAATCAATTTTAGAAAATTACACAGAAATCTTGAAAATGCAAGCGTATTTTGAGATGTTAAGATACCCATTGACAGAGAAAAAAAAACTAAAGGGTATATTGGTGTACTATTTCATAAGCTAAAGTTAAAAACACTGATTTTAAATTTTAATGACGCTTGTACTTTTTAAATGAAAAGAAAAAATTCTGAAAGAATTGATAATGATAGAGTGCTTGATGTAACCCAGATGTAGAAAACAACATCAATTTTCATTCATATCATTATAAAAAGTATGCAGTGCCAAACATTGGTTTACGGATTGGCTGGTTTTACCAAAAGTTGATGTGACCAGATACATGTTTGTCGCGGCAAACAGCCTTGTTAGTATAAGCTAGCATTTCCAGGAATGCCATATTTATCCAAGTGTAGTGGAACGATTTCCTGCCATCAACCAAGTGTAGGTTGATGGCAGGAAATAGCGCCAAATTGAGATTGGTAATTAATAGTAATATTAAGAACAACAACAAGTTGATGAACATTTTGATGATACTAAAAATTTCAATAATAATAGCCAGAGGCATCTAAAATAAAGGTTTCCATTGTCACAACAACATTACAGATCAGATTCAAAATCTATCAAAAGAACTTTTTTGTCAGCTACAAGTATTTTAGTCACCTTGATATCACTTATTTATATTTTATGTACAATTGGCTAGTCCATACCATCAATTGCATCATATACGATAACGCTTTTCAGTAGTATAAAACATTCTTATTGTTCAATTTATCATAACGGATTGAGAAAAGGTACAAAAAGTAATGATCGACACCACATTTTTTGTGTCGATATTTTTGGATGCATGCAAACGATTGTCGCAAAAGTAGTTTGGTCTATATAGTAGGTGTCAGAACAATGAATACTTATTAAAACTGTAGGATTACAGGCTAATAGGGTGCAGTAAAATAATGAATGAGCAAAACTTGTTCATGTTTTAAAGTTATTTGTAGCTAGTTTAAAACTGTTAGTAGATTTGAGCTAAAAGTATAATAAAAGCATGAATATCTACACGTAGTAGTTATACCGAGGTATAACTATTTAGTTAGATATGTGTAGTTAATAGTTATACTAGAGTGTGAGTCGTAAGTACCTATATTAAGATTTGAAAGTTAGAAGAGTGCCGATATGAGTAGTTAACAGTTGGACCAACCATTTCTGTTTTATTCATACGGAGAGTAGTGAATGAAGTAGCGCAAATGTTTAAAAAGTTGTTATAAAAAACTAGAATGACTAGAAACTAGAAAAACTCATGAAAAACCTTTTCATGAGACCATGTTCATTATAATGTTAATAGACTCAGATAAGAAGATATAATACATATATATATATATATATATATATATATATATATATATATATATATATATATATATATATATTGAAAATTGTAAACAAATGCTTTGACAAAAAGAACCCACTAGGCAAAATATTTAACAAGAACACAGTAAAAATCAGCTATTCCACAATGCCCAACATGAAGAGTAAAATTGATGCACACAACAAAAAAGTCCTTGGAAAAAGCAATGAAACCCCAGTAAATGACAAAAGATGTAACGGCCGAGTCAAAAGTTAATGCCCACTTAATGAAAACTGCCTGCAAAAAAGTGTGATATACCAAGCCAAAGTGACACGACTAGACAACAACACTACTGAATCATACATAGGACTTTGTGAAACTGACTTTAAAACATGATATAGTAACCACAAAACAAGTATCAAAAATAGCACCAAGCGAAACGCAACTGAACTAAGCAAACACATTTAGAAACTGAAAGACCAAGACATTGACTACAAACTAGACTGGACTGAACTAAAACAAACAAAATCATACAACAACTCCAGCAAAAGGTGCAACCTATGTTTGACAGAAAAATACTACATCATTAATAAACCTGACTTAGCAAGACTTAATAAAAAATCTGAATTAGTCTCAACCTGTCGTCATTCCAGAAGTTATCTTCTCTCTCATTTTGTAGCTACTAACCAACAACCAATCAGACGAAGAGAAAATTAAACAATAAGAACTAAAGGAGGGAAAAATCGCCAGGAAGAGATTAGCCACCATCTTGTTTATTTCAACACAGCCTGATGAATGAGACAGTCATGAAACTGACAGTAGCTGAGAAAAAAGATAAGTATTGCTTTTAAATAATCTATTAGTATATATATATATATATATATATATATATATATATATATATATATATATATATATATATATATATATATATATATATATATATTTCACATGAAATGCACTCCTTATTGCATTCCATGATGCAAATTAAAATATCTAAAAACAAACAAAGAAAATTGCTGAACAAACTAAAATAAAATTTGATGAAAACAAAATACTTTTAAAAAGGTGTAAAACCTTCAACGAAAAATGGCTGCATCAAGATTGTTAGCAGATTCTAAAAAGAATATAGATAAAAGCTCCAGGTTTCTCCATACTTAAGGCTAAGGGGAAAATTTGTAAAAAGAAATGAGAAAGTGAGACTAGATGGCTACCTACACAGCAGTTAAATATGTATTACCAGTCTATTTTAGGTTTTTATAAAAAGACCCCCAAAATTTCATTTAGTCATAGCAAAAGTAAACTGGCTCAACAAGATGAATATTCAGAACCGAGGTTGCCATGGTGTAAGTTTGGATCTAGAAAAAAATTATTTAAAGAGTTTTTAATTGAACTCAAGTAAAGTTTGTGTTGGCTTTTTCCATATACATGTATCTTAGATAACCATTCCAAGTTCTGTCAATTTCACAGGCCCAAAGTTCGAGTTTTCATGTTCTAAATATATATATATATTTTTTATTGTTATTCATATATTTATATATGGGTTATATAGTACTTTATTGTAAGTTATTTAATTTTAAAATTTGAAGTATTTTTTAAGTTAGGCCAAACAACAAAATTAAATTAAAAACCAAAAACAAAAAAATCAACAATTAGCCATTAAAAGTGAACTAATAGTTTGACAAATGGTAATTAAAATACCTTTTTTTTAATAGAATAGATATTAGGTTGAAGGCTGTTGAAGCATCTGACATTGATTTCTTCAAAACAATTGTTAGTGAACGTATACAATTTTTCATATCACATAAGTTGAAATGAGTTGAGAACCTGCAATTGACATGCAAAAAAGGACACATTCTACCACATTTAAAACTTTTTAAATCCAATTTTCTATTTATCGAGCTTGCTAGAAAGCGTATTTAAAAGTTAATTACAATTTTCAATAGGAATGAAAAAATGGATTTCTAGTTTAGAATTATGATGTAGTAATAAAACCCGTAGTTTTGTTTACAACTAAAAATCAAAATAGTCTGAAAATTCTCTCCAGTTCTCTGACAAAAAATTTATTTAAGATACAAGCATCTATAAAAAATTTTATGTTACCTAACGATATATGACAACAAATATATAATGTTGACTGTTGTGACATAAAAGATCTACAGTCATCCTCTGTTTAAACTAAACGGGTTCAATACTTTTCAAGTCATTGAACATTTACTGACAGTAAATTGAAATGATGGCAATCAGTGATACAGTTTATTGTAGTATTATGTACATTCTTCAGAAGAACTTTATGTATGGTTCATCAAAGCTTAAGCAATGCTTAAGGACCGTTTGGGCAAGCATTGAAAAAATGGAACACTAATTTGGATGTAAAAAAAGTGAGGAATATACATGCTTCTGAATAATTTGAATACTCATTACATAAACAGAAAACAGATATCGCAACTAAATATTAAAGTGTTCAAAGCAAAAGATACTCAAGTTAAACACATGTAAAAAGTTTGTGCTGTCACCTTACTAGCTCTATGCGTAATTAAAAACTCAGTGTGCTTTGATTTTTGTACAGGTATTTACTAGCTTTAAAGTGAAGGAATTGGGCAGTATGGTCCATAAGGAAGCGGATATAGGCTTAGATCCTTCATATCTTACCAGGGTCTTTTATACTAATCTTTGCTTGCATATACTGCCTCCTTCTGGATTGCTTGAGCCAAGCTAGCCAGAGATGTCTTGAGTTGAGTCGTGTGAGTCTGAACTGAGTCAAAGTTTGGTTCTTTACACTCTCTTCCCATTAGCAACTCTGAACTCAAGTCTACATGTGTAATTCCCCCAACTGTATGTTATCATCAGTATCCACATTGATTTATTTTCCTACTGGTCTGCTCCAGCCTATGATTAGTCCGGATTGACTCAGACATGATCGTTTCAGGTTGGTTGTTATATTGTTCTATTGGCTTTTCTTGAAAAGTTGCTTTGTGGTTTCTCTCTTTTGCGTTTCCTTGGCAGAATTCACCAGATATAATAAAGGTGCCTAAAACTGGAGTACTACCGATGTCAGTGGAAGTTTTGTTAAGCTATTTTTTGATTGGCTTGGTCTAACTTCTTTTTTTGTTATGGCTGCCTCATTGGCTTCAAACTGGCTGAAGCTTGTTCAAGCTTTGGGCAAGCCTGTTAGAGTTTCAGTTTTCCTCACCTGGTATGAAACATTATTTCTTCACCTCTTCATCTCAATTCAGTTGGAAGACGGCCATACAACATTATGATAAATTTTATATAGATACAACACCTCAATTTACATTATACCACAATACGTATAGAGAATTTTCATGTTAATGAAAGTGATTATGCATGTCTCAAGAAAACGAAACGCTAATATAGTGATCGGTATGTTCGAGTGACTTTCAAAGAGAATTTAATTTGCGAACTCATTCATGAAATCTTAAAAAACTTGAACCAACTAAAATAGCAAACAAAATAACTAAGTTTATAAAAATAAGCTTTGAATTACAACAAAACATAGTATCATGCATAGATTCACAAACCTTCGATCTGTGATCAGTAGTATGGCCAGTTTGCCACTTGGTTAGCATCCATTGTGGTCATCGGTGCTGCAATAAGTGCCAGTTTTTTATGTCTATGAACTGACTGTGGAGCAGCAGTTGCAAATAATCAGGGCTAAACACTCTTAACTTAGTACAGCTAACTATACATACAAATATTAAATCTTATTTTATCAATTTTTTTAATATAATAATGTAAGCAATTCTATTAAATGTTGATGGTTTTTATTTGGAGTCTCTGCATTAAATAGTCACTATCAGTTAATACACCGCTGTATACAACAACATATCGCCTCACAATGCCAACACCAAAACGAAAAAAAGTCGTATGGCAACGTTTCACATGGATCTTAATTAGTATTACCTGTTGTGTAATTTACTAAAAAATTTTAAAGCCAAATTGTATACCATAATAATTTATTTTCTATTCTCAAATATAACAATTTAATCTCAAATGTTCCATTACACCAATAAATCCGATATCGGTAACTTTGTAACAGGTAAATGCTTCTCATGGGTGATTTTATCTTTTTGTTATTAAGAATTGTCTCGACAGTCTGCCTCCCTTCTGGCAGGCAAAGTATCAAACTTTAATATCAAATACTAAAGTATCATTGGAACTATATCTTACCCAACTTTCAAAACGCTGAACAATAAACACAAGTTTATTTTGGATATTTTATTTAAATTGCAAATCAATAAAATATCAACAAAAACTGCACTGGTATAAAACGATAAAAACAGGTGTGTTTTAGATGATTTATTTTCTTTAAACTGTATCTTTAACAAGTACAAATAGGCCTAAACCATTATATTCCTATTATTTGCATCTCAATGTATCAACTTAAATCAACACAAAATGGAAACGGCTCTGTCAGTCTAAGAACCAAAGCACACTCAGTATGCGGGATAAGTACATGTATCATGATTACTTGCTCATCAACATCATCACGCCATTCATCCCCAACCATGCAGTATCAAATTGCAGCTTTGTATTTTTAAAAGCTTTATCTATGAGATATTTTCGGGTGCACTAGATTTCTCTTCTCTACAATCCCAACATAGAGAACAAATGTACTTTTCAAAGCGTACCATATCAACACAAGATACCCTGATGCAATATTTTCTGTGTTCACTTCTTCATTGCACAGCTCCGTCTCAGTGTCACTATCATTGTCAACTAATTGTGGCAATGAAATGTTCATTTTTTCATAACTTGTATCGAAAGATGAAGATTTTAATTTTTATCTACAGTATTTACGTTTACTTTTCAGAATCTTCCACAGGACTAATCAGCAGAATGGCTGATTCATTGCCTGTTGTTTTGTTAAAAACGATAGCTCAACCACGACTTGTTGTGTCTGGTATTCTTATAGACAGCTCCTTGTGCCTTTTTAAGAATCCATAAAGCAAGTCCTCATCTACAAGTTAAATGTGTATATTTCGCAGTTTTCAGTTCAATGCGCTGCCATTATCAAATAAGTCTGTAAGCAAGCTTGAGGAACTTTATAACTTACAGGTTTCTCTTATTAAAATCTCTCACATTGAGCCACTGATTCCAGCAGCTTACAATTTGCTTTATATAAAAATACTAGCTGTGCTATCTGGCGTTGCCCAGGTGTTCAAAATTACTTATAAACAATGATAGATAATGAGAGTTGCCTGCCACTTGCTAATAGCCTAAAAAATTGCTAATGGATAAATTGAGTAACCTAACTAAGAAGAGCTACCGCTTTTCATGGCATTGCATCATCACACTAAATTGTGACAGACGCGGTATCATATTCGCTTCTATTTAGGGACATTCATTGCTTAATTAATAAATCAGTCTTGAGTGAGCATTGCAGAACAGAGGGCAGATCATATTTTATGTAGTATAGGTTCTATATTACATGATTTTAATAGCCATAGCTGGAACTGCACACACTTTTTTATGTTAAAGCTAATCAAAGACTGTTTTTATTGCAGTTCAAAAATTATTGTATTTTTCTGAGACGTTAGTTATAAAAATCTAAAAGTGGCATTAAAGTTTCTTCTTGACTGACTAATCTTTATTAGAGTAAATTCAGTGTTTATCTGTCTGTTTAAATTTACCCTAAAAACATCAGAAAAAAAAACTCCTTGAAGAATTATTTTTTGAAACATCAATTTACAAACCAACATTCTTAACACTACACTGATCTGTCACCTGTCTGCATCATTTCTGCAAAACATTTCACTCATATTGATTACTTGTGACATTCTCTCACGGTGCATCGGACTGCCAAGCATAGTAGTAATTACCTACAGACAGTTTAACTCTTTTGCTGCCATAAACACATGTATGCATTTTCCAGGGACCTCTGCCATAGACGCATTATTGCGAATTTTCCAGCAATTGTGTAGTAACCAGATTTTATTGTTTGTTGACAACCTAAGCCACGGTCTTTAAGACTTTAATGAAATTCACATGATTTCTTTGTAAAGTCAGCGTAAGACAACGAAGCGATTTTAAATTTTTGTTTGATAATTTATAACCTAAAAACGAAACTACCGCATACGAGTCAGAAAACGGGTAATTAGTTACTGTATGTTGATTACATTGTAGCTTGTTCAGATTTAGTTTTTCAAGATTATGCAGATAATTAAAGTAGCAACACTGTCTCTGGTAGTAGTAAAACTAATAGTTTTGTAAGAGTAAGGAACATTGTGGAGGATCGTTTTAGCTTCGGATCAATCGTAGCTTCACATAGCTTTATCATTGCACAAAATATAGATCCATTAAATTTTTGCATAGCAATGTTGGTTAAAATGTTGGCAAAATAAAATATGTAACAAAAATGTTCTAGATAGAGATGGAATTTGAAAAATGCTGTATACATATCATGAAGCAAAATTCGGTAAAATGGCTGGCACTAGGCCAATAGCCGAACTTGTACATGGGTGGCAGTGAAAGAGTTAACCATTCTAAAACTGTAATAATGTAAGAATTACTGCAGTCATTTGCAAAAGTTTAAAACCACTTGGTAAATTTGAAGAAATTTTCTATCAAAGGATGTTACTAGCTTCTGGGTTCAGTTAATCTCCTCAATTGTTCTTGTAACCCTATCAGTTGCTCCTTAAGTCGATTCATTATTGTCAAGCATAAAGATTAATGCTTTACTTAATTTTTGGCTCAGTTTTGTGGCAAATATCAGTTTAAACAACATGGTGAAAATGGGTAAAAACAGGCCTTGGCACCGACTTCTAGAGCCAAAATATTTGTTACCAAGAGGTATAGCCACTGGACCATTCAAGACTGGTCAAACGTGTTATTCTAAGATAAGTCTAACTTGTTGTAGTTTAAATTACGCAAGAGACCCATTTGTAGACCAGTAGTAATTTGCTTTGATGACAGATAAAGCTGTCATAAGAATAAAAGATTCACCGAGTCGTATGACATGGAAGCCCATGTTCATCAAAGGGACTGCAGGCTGGTACTTTTTAGATAAAAACATCACTATGAATGGTGAAAAAGGAAAAGCTTTTTTGAACACAATATAGCTTTATATATGAGGTACATGAATGCATTGTCTTTATGCACGATAGAGCACCTTGCCACAGATTGAACAAGGTGATAGACTATCTGAAAAATATGAAAGTCGAAGTTCTTGCTTGGCCAGGTAACAGCCCAGATCTGAACCTAATTGAGAATCTGTGATGCAAAGTCAAGGACAAAGTAGCAAAAGAGCAGCCCCAAATGCTTAAGCTGCATATGAAGCAATTAGGACAGTTTGATAACTGAGATCACCGATGACTATTGTAAAAAACTTATTGAGAGCACGCCAAGGAGACTTAAAGCTGTAATAGAAAACGAGGGGCGACATACATATTTTTGACATTAGCAGCATTTGGAATAGCTGATGCACAGTATAGACTACATGTATGTATTCTCTAACTTGTATCATAGCGTAAACAAAAAAAAATTGGTGTAATACCAAAAATCTTAATTTTTTGGAAAAATCAAAGGTGGTCCTAAACTTTTGCAAATGACTGTACACGTGTTTTAGCTTACCCTGCTTACCCTGCAGGGTAAGCATTAGCAGCAAACTGTCTAAACATAGCCACACTAAATGTTATGCATTATATTCTCTACATGATGCCTGCTTCATCTAACTGCATTGGGCAGATATTCAATGAAATGCTATAATATCATAGACTTTATTATGATGCTCAAAATAACTCTAAACTATTGTCATCAAAAGAATCGAATGTAAATGTTTGAGATGATATAGTTGTATTAAAATAATGGTATCATATGTTACTGTGAGTTTTAAGGGATCAAAATATACCACAAGATAATACATTAATACGTCTAACACAGCACAATACAAATTTGGGTATGTATACTTATAAGGTACAAAAGACATGTACACGTATGAACGACCATATAAAATAATTAATTTGATGGACTGATACAATGTTAATGTTACAGTTAAAAAACACAAAAACTAACAAAATGTAGCAAAAACTATTAATTTTTTTATTAATAAAATAATAATAGAAGCATTTGAAAAAAATTTTCATTAGTTTAAAAGCTACGAATTTAACATTATTAGTAATTGAAAAAACAGTATCATAATAAAAAACTTACATCAAAGCATTGACAAGGGTAAAGATAGTCAATATAAGGATTAATGGCAAAAAAGATCATTACTCTAAAGAATGTTAATGTTTGAACTAATATGAGTCAGTGACCAATTTAAAAATTGACCCTACCCTGAATGTTGTGAAAGGGACAAATAATGTAATGGATAATAATATCAAAACCAACAATAAACAGTAATAAATAGTCATAGAAATGTAAGGACTGTAGTAGAATCTAAAAACCTAAAACATGAGATACTGCAGTATAATATAATGTGACGTAAATTAACTCAATACAACATCAAACAACATAAGCTAGCACAAAAATTGGAAAATACATTCAGCGCAAAATAACGTAACACACTAGGAAAAAGTATAATTATGCGCTATATTATTCAATGTAAATTGTTATACTGTAGGAAAATAGGAGATAACATTATATAACATCTCTAACTACAGTTGAAACCAAACAAATTTAGCTATATTGTGACGGAAATGAAAAGATATAATATTATCTCACTAGATTGATGACACACTAGGTTGTATATCATTGTTAAGCAAAGCTCACATGTTTCCTTGATTAAACATTATTTCTACTTCAAAAATGTTAGGAACTTGTTGTATAAACTTTGATTTATTACAGCTGAAGTTATTCGAAAGAGGAAATAACTGACAAATGTTGAAGTGAAATCATCGCTTGCGATTTAACCAACCTAAAGTTAGTTTGCCATTCTGCAACAAAAACCAAACTTTTTTCATACAATTGTTAACCATTGACTCAGCTGGTGAAACGGCCGAATAATATGTTTTGTGTTGTTTCAGACATGCTGAAGATGGTGTCTCAAACAAACAACACAAAATATGACAAAAATATCAACAGCGAGTTTAACAAAACATTTTATAATTTAATAACTCCCAGCGACTAATGTAACCACTTCAAATATCTGTAAAAAGGGAATTTCTACGTTCTTTTAAAACTTTCCTGTCATGATCTAGACAACAACCTCGCTTGCTGTGTTTGATAATTTGTATTATTTTATTAACCCTTTCGCAGGTGAGTTTTTGAGCCTATATCAGCTCGTCATGGGTGAATTAATTTTTCAAAAAAATGAAAATTCTGAAACTTTATTGAAATGATATTTTTTTGCTACACTATGGTTGTATGATATGTTTGTATCATATAACAAGGCACTGTACAAACAGTTTTACACCCTTTGTGCCTATATGAGCTATTTAAACTACCCTAACACATGTAAATTTTTAAGAAAATTGAAAAAATTGATTGTTTTTGCGATAATGTTATATTGTTGAATAAAACATATTCTGTATTTATATTACAAATAAAGCATTTTACAAGTAGAACCACACTTTGAAAGGCTTAGTATCTTACCGAGTAAAAAAACACATCGATATTAATAACGATCGCCCAAAACGAGTTGAAATGAAAAGATACATGTCTAAAATGTAGTTATTCAAGTCCTCACATGTGTTCTTTTACTTTAAAAGTACTTAATTTGATAGAATAACGAACACAGACCAATACACGCGAGTTCTTTTGTTCACATAAAAGCATAAAATTCGATTCGGTGGAAAAGGCTTAGTATCTTACTGAATAAAAAAACATTGAACGACGTTTGATAACGATCGCCCCAAAACAAGTTGAAACGAAAAGATACATGGCTAAAATTTAGTTGTTCAAGTCGCCACATGTGTTTTTTTACTTTATAGCGTATTTAAATGATTAGAAAAACGAAGACAGACCAGTAGTAAGTCTTAATACGTAGTGCGTGCGATATCGACATTAATGTCGCACCACCCACTAGGATCGATATCGCAAAACGACATTAATGTCTCACCACCTGTAAAAGGGTTAACTTGAACTCGCCCAGTGAGATGAATTCTAAGCGGCATCATCACACATCATATCTGAAATTAAAGACCAAGATAGTGCAAATCCAAAAACATTGTAGCCGTGTATGAAAGGATATAGTGAGGCGACGTTTTAATAGTTGTTTATGAATACACACTTTGGTATTACTGGCCGTGTAATATAAATGTAGTCATTAATTGAATTTCGGTGCTTACCAATAAATTTTCTAAATATTCTAGCACAGAGAAAGAGAGAAAGAGAGATAGAAAGAAAAAAAAAGAACAAAAAGAGGGTAATAGAAGGACGTGGAAGAAGAGAAAGTGAGTGAAACACAGCTAGGCTGAGCGAGCATGAGAGAGAGAGAAGGAGGGAGGAAAGGAGAGAGGAAGAGAGAGAGAGGGAGAAAAGGAGAGAGGGAGAGAGGGAGAGAGGGAGAGAGGGAGAAAATAAGAGAGGGAGAGAGGGAGACAGGGAGAGAGAGGGAGAGAGGGAGAGAGGGAGAGAGGGATAGAGGGAGAGAGGAAAACAGAGAGGGAGAAAGGGAGAAAAGGAGAAAAGAAGAGAGGGATAGAGGGATAGAGGAATAGAGAGAGAAAGGGAGCAAAGAAGAGAAGTAGAGAAGAAAAGAAAGAGAGAGAAGTTAAAAAAAAGAAATAGAAATAAATATGCCTAACTTGCCTCTTTTTATACAAACAAAAACTTTATTATGTAGACATGCGTCTATTAAAAACGCTATCAACTTAGTAAAGTAATATGTGTAATAACTTAGAATCTTATTGGGTGCTCAGCATTGTAGTTCACTCACAGGCAGGAGAACAGCAGAAAGTGTCATACAAGTCTGAGATGGCTAGTAGCTAAAATAATGTTCTTTTAAAATTGAACAACTAATTGAAATTCCAGCAACTATAGAACACAGAAACTAATTGCAGATGAAATTGCCTTTACTAGTTTTAGCTACATTGAACAATGATAGCTATAAAAATGAGAAAAACATTTTTGTTTCCAAAATAATACTAATATTAAATACCTGGACACTTGCATTGTCAAAAAATAACATACCAAAAATGTTGTTTTCATTTCTAAAATAATCCGTTAATGCCGCGGATATCCATATATCAAACATTACTTGAAATGTGATAATAACTATGTCACAATTCATCTGGTATGTTATAACTTACAAAAGCCGCTGTAGTGATAACTACATGCAAAAAAGGCATGTGTCTGAATTACCTGGAGGCCCGATGTATTATATAAATTTTTGGCATTTTTAAAATTCAGCCATTGTTGCTCTAGAGCCCTTTTCAACAGCATGAGTTAAAACGTTCGCTCTAAAAAAATAGTACTTTGACGCAAAATTTTGCCTCCGATGTTGCGCGCCATTTTTTATAGAGTTCTGTAAAGAAGGTTAATATTGACATCTTTTTTTTTACTTTTCTATAAGACCTGCTAAACAAGAGTTCTGCAGCTTTGTAAACAGTAAAAATTGAAATACAGCTAACAAAGAATTACTAAAATGTAATGATATCTTATATGCATGTAAACCTAACTACATAAGGATATTATTGCTAAAGCAGTTTGCTGTTTCAAGAACTTGTTCAACAAAAAAAAATTCCATAAATGACAAATATTATGCAGTTGCAAGAAGACATCCTAAAATTAGGCACGAGATAAAAGCTTCATCATTTTACGTAGAATTGCAATGTTTTAAGATCCAAATAACAGGTTAGTAATTGAAGTACCTGAATGAGCACAAACTGCAAATGCTATTAATGAATGATTGCTAAGAATTCTTTTATAAACAAGTTATAGTTTAAGTTTTAAATGTGTGTTCAATAGTCTCGGTAAAAGAAATAAAATGTTTGTATTTGTGCTCATAAAAAACTGATGCTGACGGAAAAAGAAATAAATAAAAAAAGAATTTGCAACCATAATAATCATATTACCTTTTTAGTAAAAATTTGATTAAGATACAGTATACACTTATATCTAAAACTGTTTGTTTAGGTTCACTCTTAATTTTATCGTAGACAGACATTCTGTGGGAAATTCTGTCAAAATTAAAATCGGTGTGGCTTCAGATGTTATTAACCTTAAGCTTTTTATTGCTAGGCGGCAGTCATATAATTGTTGGACAAACTGCAACTGTGAGACACTACTAAGTTTCATAGCTGACTTTACTACCCTTTGTAATAACTTCTTAGTCATTGGTAAAATAGGAGAAGACAACTATCAGATGGGAGGTCGGAACGCCTACCATTTGGTATTTGGTAGCATGAATCGCTTGCTTGTTCAGATTGAACTGGTAGTTCTGAATCTGAATGCAAACAATCTTTTAGTTTTCAGGCAGCAGAGTATCTAACCAGCTTGTCATCTATTTAATGGTCATTAAATAAAATGTGTATCTTGTCTTTCAAGGTACTACATAAGATGAACATTTTGCATATGTGTCATAGGTAAGTTGATAAGCCTACACCTTGTTTCAAGGTTTAGTTGCACAATTAGCATGTGATTGCCTCTCTGCTAGCGGTAGCTAGCGTGTATTTTACAAAAACGAACTTTCAGATACTCCACCCAATTAAAACTAAATTTATGATCTGATTATAATTAATCGTAGATCATAGGCAACTCATATTGATAAACACCCTTTGAAATAGGATTGTCTCTTAAGAGAGGTAAACTGACACAATAAATAACAGAAGGCAAACTTATGGTCAAATTTTGGTACTGACAGGCAACATACAAAATAAAGTGATGCTGTTGGTTTTATGACATAACATCAATAAAATAACTTATGTTAGTAGTTTATATTAATTTACCAGCATGCATATCTCTATAATATTATACACTATTTTAAATACGATTTCAATATAACATAACATACTGCTTTCTAAAAGAGTGTTGTCTTAATTTCTGAATGCAAAATTTTATACATACCTCTAATTTGCTCTCATTATGAAATAATTTTCATTCCAAACATTCTAAAGAAGCAAAACTGTATAAATTTCAGGTAAGAGGTTTGTATTTACATAAAGTACTATCTATTGAGTTTTGTGTAGGAAGTTTACTATCCATATGAAATGCAGTGCTTGAAGTCGGTGTATACACACACTATTATATTGTGTTATTATATTATTATTGTATACACACTATTATATTGATAATTTAAAGTTATATCACTGTGTGCACACTATGATTCTGCACAAAACTACCCATCATAGTGCTGTGTTTTCATTGAATTAAATAATCAGATGATTAGTACCAGCATATGTAATTTGATTCACTCAGCAAAGTTGCTTACTCAGCTTAGCATATGTGGGAAGTTTGGCTATCCTACAGCTAAACTGAACAACTGTCAAAGGTTAGACTACAAAATCATTGCAGACCAATCATTCATAATAATTTTAGTTTTGTAAGCTAAGCAGTTTTCAGTGTAACAAAATCTAGTATATGGCACACAAAATTTGTTATGTTATCAACATCTTGTTATTATTGTACAGCCTAAACGCTTGACTGTAAAATAACTAAAACCTAACAAAAAGGGGCTTCAATGCAGTTTATTTGTTCGATACGATGTCGTATTTTACTTGTTATTTAATCGAATATGAATGAAAAATGATTCACGTCAAACATTATGAACACAACCCAATCTCTATATTTGTCAAATTATATCATTGTTAAATATTTTAGGCTGAGGCAAACATTCGCAATAGTCTGATTAAAATGAACAATAGCTGCAACCAAAAATACTAGCCCAGTACTAGCACACCACCAGCACACTTGTTGCACACTATTGGCGCACTACTAGTGAAATATAAGGACCCTACAAGCATACTTAAAGCACAATTCCAGCCAACTTCTAATGAGCTACTAGCAAACTACTACGACACCACTAACACAACTAGAATACTGCTAGCATACTACTCGCATACTACTAGAATACTACCAGCACAATCCTAGCACACAATCAGTAACGATAAACATTTTACTAGCAATAGAAATTCTACTGTCATACGGCCCACGACCAAAGTGATATTGGAAAAAAGAGAGGGTACTGATGGTTGAGAAATGCAGTATTAGCAGTCAAATGGCACTGCAGTGCAATAGGATAACTGCAATGGTAGCTGTAATGTACTGGATGTGGGTGTTATTATATACAACAAACAGCAATAATGAAAGGAAAATATTATATGTTTATATCTCTCCCCCAGCAATAGGAGAAATGAAATATTGGCCAATATAAGAAGTAAAATACACTGATATTATTAGAATAACAAATATTACTAATATAGTAATAGTATAAAACCAATTATATGTTTATATCTCTCCCGCTGCAATAGAAAAAATGCAATATTAGAAGTAAAATGCACTGATATTATTAGAATAACCAATATTTTTAATATAGTAATACAGTAAAAATAGAAAACCAATGAACAATTTCGTTTACATTTAAAAAGGTCATAGCTAACAATATCAAGAAGTATCAAAAAGAATATCCAAACTTTGTAATGGTAATACAGTAATAATAGAAAACCAATGCACAATTTTGTTTACATTTCAAAACATCATAGAAGTATCAAGAATATCAAGAAGTATCAAGAATAATATCCAAACTTATAATTAAATATCGTAATCTCATAAGAATCGTTAGAAAAAAACTGCGTTGGACATCAGTTAGAATACCAAAGTACTGGAACGTTTCTAAAAAGTCTGATACTTTGAAAACGGCAAAGATGAAGCGATTTCAGTACTCCTACATTAATTACAGAAACCGTCGACAATGCTATAGACTGGTGACACATGCCTGTTATTTTTTCGCGAAATGCGCAAGATTTAATCGTTCTATACTCTGTCGCCCGACGTTTAAATTTCCGGTCTTAACTTTTATTAAACCAAGCTTTTCAAGCGTTTTGTGACAATTTTTGTCAAAATAAATTTGTCTACTTGTGTATAATCCGATCAGATAGGTAAGTTTTAAGAGGATTTCGACAATTTACAAAGACTTGGTAATAAATTTAAATAGGCCTATATATGTTTTGTATCATTATTATACTTTAACTAATCTACAAAACGATGGTTAAATTTGTTGATGAAATTTTCAAACAAGGGTTCGTTTCATTGTTGATGAATAATTTTCGTAAGTTGTGTGCACATGCATTTATCATAAAAACTCCCAAACTTCGCATCCACTCGTTTGGTCGTGGGACAACCTTAGCAGATTGGTGTATGTCAATGCAAAAAGATATAAGTTCACTTTTTCGCTGCCAAGGACACATTTATGCGCTTTCCATGGTCGAGTCTGACAGACAGATTTTTGCGACTTTCCCAGCAGTGCCGTAGTAACTTCATTTTATTATTCGTTGATAACATAACCCACGGTCTTTAGGACCTTCATGATATTGACAACAAAATGCGAAGATACCTATGAAGTTAGCCTAAAATAACAAAGCAATTGTTAAATTTTGTTTAGAACTACTAACCTAAAAACGGACAACTTTTGGGTAAGTTTTGCTAAGTACTGCCGAGTCGGTAAACAAGTAATTACTTATGTTGATGATGTTATAGCTAATTCAGATTTAGATTTTGGTGGTTATACAGATAATTAAAGTAGCAGTACTGACTCTAACAGTGGTGAAAGTGCTATTTTCGTAAAAGAAAGGGACATTGTGGAGGATCATCTCAGCTTCGTAGCAATTGCTTCAAATATCTTTATCATCACACAAAGTATAGATACATTGAATTTTTTGCATAGCAGTCTTAGTTAAAATGTTGTCAAAAAAAAATGCTACAAAAAAGTTCCAGATAAAGTTTGAAATTGAAAAAAACACTGTATACATACTATGAAACAGTATCAGCAATATTCAGTAAAATGGCTGGCACTTTGCCGATAGCCGAATTTGTACATGGTTGGGCGCGGGTAGGTTAAAATACGACTTTTTGAACAAAGCACATATTTGAAAAAGAACATAACTTACTTTTTACTTTTTTTACATTTCTGAATAAAATTTAACATAAGTAAAAAGTTTGCTTTATGGTTCAGAGCTAATAAAAAACTTATGGTAACACATTTTCATCCTTAACTTGTGTTTGGAATAGACAATATTTGAGGCCAGGTAGTTGCATCATTTTTGTGTTGTACTATATAAATTTTTACTTTTTGGCAAAATGATAGCAGCTAGTCGGCGAACAGCCCACAGCCAGCAACTGTTACAATAAAGTATAGAAAACATTCTCTTCTTCATTACCAACAACAAACATACTTAAATCTTAATAAAATAATGTAATTCTTTCGATAAGTACAAGTTGCACAAAAATTGAACCAAAAAAGTTATTTCGACAAACGATATGATATAAAACCTGAAAGTACTGCATAAGTTGTAATGAAGATGTAGAAACAGGTTGAGCAAGAGGAGACTTCTTATCAATGTGTCGCAACTCACTAGTAGCTTCATAACACATAGTCATGTAATCAGTCAATAAATTTATCACAGAGAATAATTTTAAGCATTCGTGTATTATATACAAGTCCATGTTCTGGTTTTGAGTATACTTTTAAAAAGGAATTGCTTTGATTGCAGAGCACTTCTGACCGGAGCAAGAGCGATGAACAAAAAAATGTTCAAAGGCATTTGTGTGATAAAATATGAATAGAAAAGAGGAACGCGAGCATATTCAAAAAATAACATTGTCAGTTTGCTAAAAGAATTCAAGCTACTAAGACCTTTTGATGGCTGCGAGTTTATGACTTTCATTCCAAAACGACATTTCTTAGTCAAAATTCCACATGAAATTCGACTACCATTAATTGGAGTTGCCTATGTTGGGTGAGTGAATCATTATTTTAAGAATAGATATGTTTTTATAGTTTCTATGAATTACTTTCAACAACCAGTTATTAATTAATTAAACATGCTCTTACCTTCTGTAAATTACCTTGAAATGTTATTTTTGTCATGAAATGATAGTCAAGAAATAGCGTGAATGGTATTTGCCAATTTGCCAAATGAACAGAAACCATTTTTGGTAAACACTAGCGCGCTAGCCATTTGTATCATAGTAAATCACATAAACAAAAAATTGTTAGCAGTTTTAAAAAACAGAATTGTAGAGCGCTATTTAGACTGTAAGGTAAAATGGCAACTTTTCAAGCATACTCTATTCATTATACATGAAGCTGTAGCCAAAATATGTTTACAACTATGAGATGATAGTTTATACATGTAAATATTCAGTTTATTTCAAATTAATAAATATTAGGTCTAAGAAACCTATCATATACCACTAACAGTAATAATAATGCAGGCATACTTTAAAAATTGTTTGCTTAAGATAGAAAAGTTTGTTACAACTAAGACATTTTTATAAATTAGACAGAGTAAATGAGTATAAATTTCTCAAACATGTGTTTGAATCAAAAATTACTCCTAAAAAAAGTTAAAAAAAATTTCAATACAAGCAAATTACAAAACCATCTACATGTATATTAAGCTCAACAAATTTCTAGCTTTGTTCTTTTTCAAAGGTCAAGTGCCTTTGAAAAGGACTCGAATCATTTAATGTCATTATAGTAAATAGAAGCAGGCCCATTTCAACACATTTGATAAAGTATTCAGATTCCAGTCTTATGCACGTTTAGAATTACCATAAATGCCCATGAGTGGTAAATGCTTTTTGAATAGAAGGATAATATTTAAAATATAGAATATAATAAAAAAGTTACATTCCATGAAATTTAAAATTCCGTCTAGTATGGGTAAATTAGAGTTGACAAATAAGTTCACCAATATTGGATTGTTTCTTGTAGGAAAATAATAGCCAAAACAAATCTGGTTAATCGCTCTTTAAGAATTGTCTGTACATGAATTTTTCAAGTTCTTTTTAAAAACAAATCAATAATAATCGTTCACAAAAGAACGATACGGCAGAAATACTGAAATGCGGAATGCAGAAAATGCGGAAAGATACGGAAATCATTGGAAACGACATAAATCATTTAAGAGTTTAAAATTCAGCCCAACAGTTAGCAGTATGTCTAGTTAGGTGTTGGTCACATTGTAAAAAAACTGCAAAGATATTTTTACAAATCAGAATAATTATGATAACAGAATCATGGAAACCGATGTCAAAAATTAAATATATATTCAGAATACAGGTTACCAATATGTTTCCATAGCTTTCGGTGATTTATGAATATAAATTTTTTTGTGACAAACTAAGCACTGAACTAATTATTTGGCAGCATCAAGTCAATCAAAATTAGTATTTATCACTTATTAAAGAAGACACATCACTATTCTTCTAATATACCCTCATTACATATTGTATGCAAGTCTACTTTGGTACAACTTCGTCACTACACTAAATCATAATTTTAAAATAAACTGGAAAATACTAAATACATAAAAACATATTTAAAATGTACCAGTTTTTAAGTATCTCCTAATTCGCGAAACAGGTTAACAGATAATAGAAAAAATAAACTTTTTATATCATAATGAAAAATATCGGTGATGAAAGCAACTGGTTTGCTTGTTAGTTACTTATTTGGAGACTTTAATCAAACGCTGAAACACATTTAAAAATTTTTTAAATATGTTCAAAAGTATGTTAACGTGATTAGCATGGCACATGAAACACTTTATTAGTGGCAGAGGTAATTTTTATCAAACTATATTATTCTGAACTGAAGAATCTCAGTCTGTACATACATTTTTATTTCACCTCAGGAAGGCTGACACTTAAGACCAGTTAACAAAACAATGTTTAGGGTTTATTTGCGTAAGATAAAATCACACATTACTATTACTAAAATTTTGAAATTTTAGTAGTTTTCCCACTATATTATTGGTTGGCTCAATAACTATTTGGTTCACGGGCGAGCTAGTTACATGAAAGGATAACACAACTTTTTTATGAGAGTTCGTCTCACTTACATGTGGTATGTACAGCTGAAAGACCGAGGTAATGAAATTCACAAACAAACTTGAGGTAAAAAAGTTACTAAACAAAAAAGTAAACTGTGTAAAAGTTATTTGTATAATTTATTAACTATAGTTTGATTTTTAAACCTAAAAAATATGTTTTTCGTTATTTAAAAATTTCCGAAAATGTTTGCTAAATTCCACAAGCTGCTCATGCAAACATATCAAGATTGTTGATTGTTGTATGCTGTTTTTATTTAGAGTCATCAATTTATTTAAAGTTTTCAGACAATACTGAAAATTTACTAAAACTGGCAAGTGTTCTCAAAACTGCAACATTATTGTGTATTTCAATTTACTAAAGTAATCACCATTTAGGTAAAACATAAGTAGAGTATTTATATATTATATAATCAACCTATTAAATCATTATATTTATTTTAGGGTAATAAAAAGGCTATTGCAAGTTCAATTTCGAGGCGAACGTTTACAGAGAATTTCCGCCATCATCAAAAAACTATCGATAGTCATATTTTCGGCTATTTAGTATTGCTTCTGGAAAAAACTCCCACCACTAATAGAATAAGACTTCTAACTAATACAAAGATAAAAAATGAAGGTGTGGCTAGCATAGAGATGTTGGTAAGGATTGAATTTGCTTTATTGTTTTTAATTATACTTTTTGTGCTTAAAGTTGGATTGATACAGCTGCAAAAGAATTTTCACAATAATATTAGGAATTTACAAAGTAACTTTTTTGCTGGTTAACATAAATGCTCTGCTGGCAAAACATTAAAGTTTGGTAAAACTTCTTAGTGGTGGCTTTAAGTTGAAGTCCTTGAAATTTGATTTAAACTTTTATTACTTTTATATTATCATAGCCCTCTAATCTATAATTTTACATACAGTCTGACTTGCCACCAAAAAGTTATTCGAAAATAAATTATGCTGTAGTTTTGATTATGTATCTATTACTGTTTGACACTCAGTACTGATTTTATATTTCATGAGTAGGTCTGAATCTAACAGTAGTTTTCATTATGTTGATCAGTAAACTTAGATGAACGACATAATTTTTAATGTTAACTATATGAAATACCTAGCTCTGATTATACGGTACATTGTATATAACTTGATTGTTAATGCATACGCATACCTTTGCAAAACGCTATATTTCGGGACAAATTATAATTTTTCTACTTGAAAGCTAATATAATTTAATTAATTAATTAATTAGATAAGTTATTGAAATATATGTATCTGTATTTGGTCTGTTTCTGCCAAACTTATATTGTGTATTTTGTAGCATGATCCAGAAAACCTCTGGTTACACTGAAATCATCCATATTGGCAGGTTATTCAGACCATTCTCAATAATATTGTCAAATGCAACCGTGATGTTTTCCCAAAAGATCGAAATATCTTACTGAAATACACAATAAGAGCTGAACCTCCATTGCAAGCCTACATAATATCGGTATCCAAACAATCATAGGTTAAAAAATATTTGGTAGCAAGCAAATTAATTAGGTTTAAAACCCAATTTTTAAATGACTTTGAAAATTTGTTTCAGATTTTATCCAATTTAAGGTAACTGGTTAAATCTTTAGACTCGCAATTTTAGAACATTTTGCTTTTTATCAAATAAAGTCAGTTATTAGATGCATCAGTGCTGTAATAAAAAATTATATCACATCAGTTATAACGTATTTTTGTAATTTAAATTATTAGCTCAATTCAAATTGAACATACTGAGAATACAAAAATTGGTAATTAAAATTACTGACTCAAAATGAAAAAGAGGAAATAAAAAAAAGTAAACATTCAAGTTTGAGTGTGTTACCAAGTGTGAGAGATCAAAACAGTGAGTGTGAGATAGCTAGAAAGTGAGACACAGAATCCAAAATTAAGGGAAATGGCAAGAACTTATTGGATGACTAAAAAGCTGAATACATGTAGTATAAAATACTGGCGGAATGCACCTGCTCTTAGAGAAGCCGAGTCTCAAATAACGATTATTTAGAAGGATTGTTGCGAAAACTTGGTATAAATTGGGAATTCTGCTGAAAGTACCCTTTGTGGTTTTATTACAGAGTTGCTAATTAAGAGGGTCAAAGGCACAAATCGGGATGGCCATTATCTGTCTTTGTTTCACCGCTTATGCAAAGTCATTGATGCTGGAGGGCTCTTTAAGCATTATGACTAAAGCCATTCATAGGCTCTCCTGTGGCAAAAGCACTGCAGAAATTATTTTCCTTATTGAAGTCCTTATACAATGATTTCCTGTTTTGCTTTGAGCATCATTAGCGATTTAGTAAACCCTACATAATCTTTCCTCACAAGCATATTCTTGTGGCAATGATTATCATTTCTATGTTGGGTTGCAAAATAAATAACAAGACTCACATTTGCTTTACTGTAGTAGTGTTCGTTATCTGATTTTGGAAGGGGCATGTTACCAAGCCTTTGTCCTGCTCACTGGTTTGGAAATATACGATTATGTTTTGATTGTGTTGGTTATCAATTTTTTCTACACTCTTTCTCTAAACATATTGATAGAAAAATAAAGATAGAAAAAGTAGTGATTGAAAAGTTTAAATATTATCCATATTTTTTATCTATACTCCTTTGGCTCACCGAAGTTAAGCCTAACCATGCACACGCACTGAGCTGGCTCCATTCCAGTAGTTAGCTTACTTTTACCCCAGGAAGTCGGACGGGGCCATTCATTCAGTTTCGGCTTGACACCAAGTGTATCACAAACCTGGTTAGCAAGCAAATGTTTGACAAGCTCTCTTAGGCCAAACAACTGGATACAATAAAGTCATAGGTATGGGCTCATGCCAGATATAACCAGGCTGTCATGTCATGGAGTCATGCAGCTACCCATACTATTTCAAGGCATAAAATTCGAGGAGGTCATTGTGATTACTCAGATTACTGACAAAACTATTTTAGGAATACCGCTCCTGGCTGTCCACAAGTGTGCCATAAGTTTCTAACAGCCTTTAGTCTCTGTGAATGATAGTTCGTTGGTCCGTTATGACAGATACGGTTGGTTGCTGCTTAATAAAGTTTAGGTGATTCAATACCGACCAGAACCAAAATGGCCTTTTTGTGCAGGTTAAAGACCAGAAACTACAGCTTGTAGGAGTGATAGAGAAGTGTTAGAATGTGCAGCTACTAGCCACAAGCTTGAAACAGCATGGGCTAAAGGGAAGAATCATGGCATGGTGCCTCAATCTGATGAACCTGTTCCTCCACCTTCAAACAGGCGGTACAGTGGGTATGTACAGATGAGATAGAATGATATGAGATAGAAGATTGCCAGATGGATGACAAACCATCTCTTTTTGGCTCAGGGATTGCACATCTGGGTGCATAAATGAAGAAACAAAGGAGTACTAACCCACTTAACAATGATCTATATGGCAACCAATAACAACTGCGCAAAAACCCAAGCAGTCTGAATGACTGGCATGATTGCTGACAAGCTACCAAGGCACGTGCATCAGATACGGTGTTATGGGCAGGACCTCCGAGTTGGAGCATTCCACTAATAAAGGGAACCTGTTTATTGCTACCCACTGCACCAGCTAGACTTTGAGAAGGGGCAAAGCTTGATTGTTAGGTCTAGGAGCTATCGGACAAAGGGCTTATTGAACCAGCCGTTAGTTTATAAAGTTTTTCGTTGGTCCTCATTTAAAGGAAAGATAAAAAGTGGCGTTTTTTTGTCTCGATTACTCGTGTCTGAATGCAGTCATAAAGCAGAGCGCTTAACCTCTTTTCTGAATCGACGACAGTCTTAATGTGCTGTCTGTCAGGAAGTACTTTGGCGCCTGATCAGTAGCTACTGGCAGGTAGCAGTGGTATTTTTTACACGTTCCGGCATCTGGAAGTTGTATGTCTTGCCTTTTCGGTTTACCAAGGCACCACCTACATTTCAGAGGTTGATGAAATGGGAGTTACACAGTTTCCACTGAAAACGTGACTACTTTATCTGATTGGTATTATACTCATCGCCCCCTGACTTTGACATTATTTTGCTGGGATTAGAGAAGGTGTTTCAGCGGCTGAAGGGAGCCGACCTTACATTAAAGCCCTTTAAGTGCAAGCTCCTCAAATAACAATTTTAGTATCTAGGTCATGTGGTGAGCGCCAAACGGGTGAAAACCGACCCAGAGAAAACCCAGGTAGTTTGTCAACATCTAACCCTTAAGGGGTGGGTTTTTTAGGAATGATAGGGTACTACTGACAGTACATACCCAGTTGTGAGTAATCGACTCACAAACAAAGGAGTGAAGTGAATGCGAAGCCATGTGGACCGATTGGCCTTTAGCAAGCCGAATTCCCCTGGTCACCACGGTCATATGGCTGAAGCTTCACGTCACAGAAGATGGCCTACTTACTACTTTCGCCCTTTGGCTACCGAGAAAATACCACGAGACTGGAAAGATATTGAAAAAATTGTGACAAGGAAAACAAGGGTTAAATAAAAGAAAAATAAGTGGAGCCTAACATGAAAGTAAAAGTATGAAATGAAGAAGATTTGATCGTTTTGGCAGAGCAGTATACGCACTCTCTCTGCATGCTTTGAATGTGTTTTATTGCCTGTCATGCATGTAAATTTAGATATTTATTTAGTAAATAGATGTTTACAGCACTTAAAACTCATTGTTGTTGTTTGATGACTTTGTGGATAGTAAAATAATGTTTATGTAAAAGTACATTTTAGTTTACAATACCTAATTTGTGCAAAATTAGTCTGTTATAAAAATTTATGGAACATATTGAACAAGCTGCTGTTCAACCTTGAAAAATGGGAAGTTTTATTTGAAAGAAGTTAGTTTGTTGTACAAAATATAAAAATACACATAGTGTATTGTGTAATTAATAATATACATGTAAACACATACACTCAATGTAAATGACGGCTTACTGACTAAAGGAAACATAAAAAAATTAAAGCTAAATATAATTGCATAGAAGTAAAAATGTCAGAGTTACATCATTATGTATCAGTATCAAAGAGTTTCTGTAACTGTTTACACAACGATTACTTTTCATGGCATGACATCAATTGTATTCAGGAACCCTTTTAAACAGAATCATTCAACAGTTAATAGCTGTATAAGAATACAAGTAAGAACTAGCCGTACCAAGTTGGAACAAGTTAGTAGCAGATATCAGTAGTCCATGTTATAGGATACAAGAATGTTGTAGTTTGTATAATATTTTAGTAATACATGTATGAACGCTGTGTCAAGGTACAAGTAGTAGGTTGTTTCACCAGTATACAAGTGTTTTGTAGTTGTTATACATGTAAGATGCAAGTAGTTAGCAGTTTCTCTAAGATAAAAGTATTTGTTAGCTATACTATGACATAGGCTAGTCAATAGTGTTTAGTGGATGTTCAATTTTACACATATTTATTTGATGTACTAAGACACAAGCATCTAGTAGCTGTATATTAATCATTTGGTAACGGTACCAAAGTTGTCAATCCAAATTTCTGTTGAGGAAGGTTAAATCTAAAGATTTAACTGTATCAATCAAAACTACTTATAGTTCCTCAGGCTATATTTAGCAAAATATAATGATGGTAACTTATATTGAAAGTTAGAGAAAAAATCCAGCTGAGAGCTATTCAAAGATAGTGAAAACAGGGTTAAAATAAAAATGTATTGATTAAGGTGTATGTCTTAATTAAGGATTAGGGTAAATAAAAGAGGTGTCAGTAAATAAAATGAATATTTTTAAAATAGGCAGCCTAAAAGTATTTGATATTTTAAAAAAAACATACGCATAGATAGACTTTCGAAATAAATTTGGTATAAAGCGATTGAATCTAGATTTTTGTCAATTTTGGGGTCATTTCCTGAATTAATTAATTTGTAATGAAACCATATTAGGGGCTGTGTTTATTAGGTACATGTTTAAAATGTGTAATAAGGAATTTTCTTTTACATGATCCACATGCAACATTTGTTAGTACATTCACTTTGTACATATAATCCCCTTTAAAAAGTAACTTCAGTTAGGCGTCTATAAATTATGTTGGATTAGAACAATTAAAAAATAGCCCCACCAGTTTCTCAAAAACATCTATTAGTGCATTTTAATTTTTGGCTTTGGTTTTTTGAATAGAAATCCCACCTCTTTTTTTCTAACTCTTCTTCTTTTTCACATGAAATATGCACATGTGCATATTTTTGTGATTGTCCCCATACGTTTTAGACCGGGCTTATTGTTATATTCCAAGGAATGATTGATGCCACAGATAATGACCATTAGCTTGCGGCAATAATTTGCCATGAAATTGCTCATTCGCTGTTGAACCACCATGTAAGAGAGTATCTTCATTTTTAATTTGGCATTTTACTGTGAATTTTCTCAAGTGTTTCTTTTAAAATAATATATCAAAAGACTTGATCAAGCAATAGGTTGCATGTCTTGTGTACATGTAACTGCGATACACCTAACTAGTTGATATTATCAAGTATTTGTTGGTAGGTGGTGAATTAATAGTCAGCAATCTGTTTAATATCTAAAAATCAATTCAGATGAGAAAGTTTATGTTGAAAAGCTTGCTTGTAGATGTTTTTAATATTCAGTAATCCATTATTACTGCTTTTCTCATGATCAGTAGCAAATGTTTAAACTAGCTATCTTTGCGGACTCAAAAGAGTCAAATTGTTTACAGTGCAGTATTAAAATATGTTTAGCTCTGTAATGAAGTCAAAATTTTACCGCTGCGTCAAAACATTTCTTACTTTCATGATGAAAGAAGTAACGCTATGGTTACAAAGCGGATAATCACAAAAATCATGTTTACTCCCAGCTTGAAAGGCAAACTGTAGCTGTGGTGGGTGAAACCATGAAAAGGATAATTCACAATGTGAACTGGATTTGGGTGTCAAACCCAGGCATTGCTCTAGTGGTTTCTTATTGGATAGAAGGATTGTACTATGTAGGTTTATGTCTCTTATGCAGCTATATTATACTGTTTATTCCTAACTATGATTGGCTATTGTGTTCATATGCCTGATTGCAATAATTTAATGTATGAGTAGTTAAGAATTAGGTTTGATAGGTTAACTTTAACTTACCAATTCAGTGCAATCTTTAGTATTTAAACTTTTTTTGTAAACCAAGTTCAAAATTGTTGCAGTCAAATGAGATTAAATATATTTCAAAATCAAATAAAAATATGGAAGATATATTATTTTTATGGAAGTGAATAATGCTGCAGTGTATTCGATGAAAAGATATACAGAGATAAAAAATATCCATTGAAACAAAAGAGACATACCAGAAAAAAGTACCGTTATAAGACGATGGCACCGTACCACAACACGTGGAATTGTGAATAGATATAACACTAATATAGGCATCATACCACAATATACATATAAATATTTTGTTAGTTAGAACAATTTTGTGTGTCTAGAAAAAAACGAAATGCTGACAAAGTGATATGTTTAAATGACTATCAAAATGGATTTAACTTGCGCCCTCATTGATGAATTTGGAAGAGGATGGAACTATTTGGAATTACATTAAACCACATATATACATGTAAACTTACAGGAATTCAGTTTGAACACTGGAAACACTAAAATAAGCTATGATAAATTGGTGCTATTAATGCTAACAATAATAATATTACTTATCTTGAAGCTTATCTTTTTCTTACGCTTCATCTTAATTAACTTCTCCACATCTATAGAATGCACTTGAATATTTTCATCTCTCTTCAAAGCACTAAACGGACTCATGCCTTCTGGGTAAATAGCCCAAACCTACTAGCACTGAGGTTGTGAAAAACGGCATCAGGGTTTTTGGCTCATTTATAGTTCTCGGCCTACTCTCAATGATCTTTAGATGCTGAAAGGTAGTGCTTTTTGGTCAGCAAGTGGTGGTTGCTACTTTCAGAAAAAAATAACAAAGTTTGCTATTTCTAATATATCGTGTAGTTTCAGACCCTCATCCTTGCTTCTAAGGTTTCGACATCAATAACACTCATTCCAAGGTTTTAGTCATACACTCTGTGTCTGGGTTGGTGCTCTTAGCTTGAGTGTTGGGCATTTCATCTACGGGGAGGTTCAGAATAGCTTTCCACCACCATAAAGGTAGATTTCTAGCGTGCCTCACTGTCAATTAGGCTGTCACATTTAGGCAGCCTTTTGTAGTGGCCCGGGTTAGGTCACGTCCATTTGAGGATGGCCATTTTGGGAAGGCATTTTCACTGCCTCTTTTGAAGCGGAAAAAGGGCTTTTAGTCCGAGTTCTGATATGAACTCGGAATATCAACTAAACCGACTGCTGCCACCATTGTAAAACAATCTTGCACCTTTTTTAACTAGCTCCAAATAAATGAATAGGTCAGTGCACTCTGAGTTTTATGTGTCATTTTTGGACCAATAATTCAATGATAAAATTTTCAACAGTAAACCAGTTAAGAGAAATAAACTGTTACTATTTTTGTCTTGCCAGTATGTTTTGTAAAAAAAATTCTATGGGGCTCCTCCCTAATAAATTTTTTTTAGTAATATTTAAAATTGAAATTTTCTCAAAGTTAAACATTAGCAGTCAGGGTACTGACTAAGCCGGAATAGCGAAGATGCTGTTTTGCTATTTGTAAGTCTATCCCAGATTGCATGACAGATATATTGTACAGGTTTTGTGCCACCCTTACTTTCCTCCACTGGTACAAGACTCTGTGTATGAGTTTGTACATATATTTTCTGCTTCATTCATAAGAGTACAAGAATAGTCAAGGACAGGCAATAAACAGGCCCAGAACAGCTCTGCTCTCTAGCACAGATGTTCAGACTTATATAGGGGGTAGGCCCCCACCTCTCATTCTATCTGGCCGGGCTTGACCCAGCACGGTTTTGCCTAGGTTCTACTTAGGTTGGCTTGGCTTGGCTCTAATCAGCTCGGCTCGGCTTAGCTCTGACTGGCTTAACTCTCACGTCGTTATTCTGCCTGAATAAGCACAGCCCGGCTCGGCTTATCTCAGTTCTAGGCTCAGCTCTGAATGGATCGCATTCCACAACACTCTCCCCTCAATTGGTGACCACAGCCTCCAATCTAGACCTTGAGAGAGAGAGAGCATATGGTAGCCAGCCAGCAAACCTCCTTTTTTGTCAGGGCTATGTCCAGGTCCTCGTCATCCACTTCGGAGACAGCTTCTCCGGGGCAGCCCGTGCTGGCCTCGGCAGTCACCTATTCCCACTTCTGATCTCCATTGGGTGCTGCCACACCTACAGGCTCCGGTACACCTAGTGCTTCCTCAGCTTCTTTTAAGCTAGTTATGGCCAAAGTCAATAAATTCTGTAGAGAGGTGTTACCTTTGCTGTCAATCTTATCGGGTGCTCTAATGTCTTTCAGAGAAAACAAGTGCTTTAAAAAGAAAGCTTTAGTCGCGTTCCTGAAGACCGTTTTACTGCTTTCCTGTTTAACTTCCGGACTATTCTCTGACAATTCTATTTAGTAGCATACCCCATCTCAGTACAGTTCAGGCTTTCTAGTGATCCGGGCTGGCCTCGAACTGTGCGGGACTGGAGCTAATGGGATTTCTAAAGTTGCGGTTTCTCCGGCCTCCTTCGGGTTTGATTCTGGTTCTCCCGGAACTTCTTCTAGTGGTACCGGATTGACTTGTACCGAACTCGGTCTTTGATGCTCCCCTTCCTCCGGTCCAGCCGGGTTTTCTTCGAGAGTTGTCTCCTGACTTTGATTTTCTGCAGCTTCCATCAACAATTTTTCCTAGTTGGGGTGTGGCATTATTAGCACTGGGCCGTTTCTGACCTCCTCCGGCTTTCTCTCTTGCCTGCTGGGTTGACTCCCTTTCGTGGTAGGGCCCTTCCTTGGCTTCAGATCGGCAGGGGCTTGTCCTAGTCTATCCTGACATGCATGGTAGGACTCCAGCCTTGCCTCACTCTGGATGGAAAACCTGCCTTGTCGCTCCACCAGATATATGTGGCTGCCCCAGGCCTTCAGGACCTAGTATGGTCCCACACACTTTGCCTGTAACTTGGGTTTTTTTCCCCGTCTCCGGCATTTGCTCATGAGCCATACCCAGTTGCCTGGGGCATACAGCGGTGGCTCTTTCCAGTCCTACTGTCCCACTTCTACCTGATTCTGTCATAGTGTCTCGTGCACCATTTTTAGCCTTCACTGCACCTGGAAGGTGTGCTCATGGGCAGGAAAAAACTGTTTCTCCAGTTTTGCAGTGAAGGTGCCTCGGTATGCCCTCATCAACTGGAGAAGCAACAGATCTTGTTATTCCTGTTCTTGGGCTAAGAGCGATGCCCTCAAAGAATCGCCGAGTCCCCGGTTATTCCGTTTCACGGTTCCATTGGCCTTTGGGTGGTAAGGAGTGGTATGTGTTTTCTCCACGCTCGAGAGTTAGAACACTTTGGCCATCAGTTGGCTCTCAATCTGCACCCTCTGGTTTGTGTGGATCTGCTCTGGAATCCCCAGGTATCAGAACACCCGCTCGTCCAGCGTTTTCGGGACCACTGGGGCAATGGCGTCATGCAGTGCTAGCGCATTCTGCCATTGGGTGAAGGGATCGATGAAGACCAGCACCTGCTTATTTCCTCTTGAAGTGGTCAGAAATGACCCGACCAGATCTACGGTCACCTTCTGCCTGGGTCTTTCAGCGTAGAGCCTCCGTTTACCTTCAGCCATCTTTGTCCCTCCATGCTTTGCGGCCTGGCTCACTTCGCAACTCTTGATGAGCCATCTGACTGTGGACGTCAGTCTGGGCCAGTACCAGGTCATCTGGGTGCGGCTTGTTGTCCTTCCCACTCCAGAGTGGGCCAAGGGCTGTGTTTTCCATACCATGATTTCTGGCATGAACGGCGGGCGCCAGCACACCGTCCTGTCGTATTCGCATAGAGCCCTGCAATTGCTACAGTATAGCCATCTCTCTGCTTCTGACTTCCAGGTGTTCCGCCGATACCTCATCTCCTGTGGCTATTGCCCGGTGCATAATGACCACCAGTACCTGTCTGGTGGCTCGTAGCCTTGTCAGCGCACCCTTCTTTTCTGACTTTCTTGGCGGGGCTGGTAGCCCCTCGGGGGTTCCACCGGCACTCAGATTCAATCTCGCCACTGTTGGGGCGGGAGTCCCATGCGAGTTGCTGGTCAACCCTTTGGGGTATGCAACGTTGTCCATAGTTGATCGCGCTAGAGATTAGAGTTTTCCTTACATTCTAGCATTTTTCAATCTCTTCTCCAAGATGGAGATATTTCTCTACCTTCACTTTTTCTTTGCTGGCTATATTGTAGTCATTGGGTACTATATCTACATATATATATATATATATATATATATATATATATATATATATATATATATATATATATATATATATATATATATATATACATATATATATATATATATATACATATATATAGTAGCTTTAAAACAGTTAATCATTTTTTGTTTCTTTTTAGAGGTTAACAAAATTATCAAACAGCCAATAATGTATGTAAAATTCTGAAAGTGTTATTGAGGTTTTTAATTGACTGTCTAATATTTAGTACAGACCACAGTTTCTATCCGTCTCTTGGAAACTACCCTTGAAACAAAGAAAAAATACTGTTACAGAAATAAACTTCTTACACATCAATTTTAGAATCAGTTTTTTCACCACTACACTCCTCTGCCTCTTTACTGCATTTGCAAACAATTTCACATAAATTGATTACTATTGTCAATCTATCACAGTGCGCAGGATTACCAATTGTAGTAGTAGTTACCTACAGACAATTTAACATTTTAATTAACAAAACTTAATATTCTAAATCCTTATTAAAGCAATACATATTATCTTTGCTACAGCTTACACTGCAATATCTAAAAAGAAGGCAAGAATATGTAGCTGATGTGATAGGAATGGAGCTGGTTGCAAGGGTTAGCATTAACAACAAACTGTCTACACTTAGCAACACTAAGTGTTAAACAATATATTCCCTTCATCTTGCATTGTTTTGTTTGACTGCGTAAAACAGGTATGTATGTATTGAAAGACCGCAATTTTGTTCTATGTAATATACCACTTGATAAACACAGAAACTATAGGCGTAAAAAAGCAGCAACTGATTTGATTTGAGATAATGTATGAATGCATTAAGAGTATGGTATAGCATATTTCAATAATCTTTTTGCATCAAAGTAAAACACAAAAACTGAATGGAACGAATAAATGAATTTAAACAAGCAATATTAGTATTTGATTTGATTTTTTCATCACCGAAAATTAATTATCAAAATAAATTATCATTAATCCTTTCACTACTATCCATGAAAAAAATTAGCATTAGGCCTATTGCTAGCCATTTTGCTGAAACTTTCCAATTTGGTCCCAAGTAACGTAAGCAACTATTTTCAGTTTCAAAACCTATCTAGAATAATATACGGCAAACAGAGCTAGGCAAAAAACTCAATGTATTTATAATGTGGGAGTAGGGGGAGACAGCAGGAGAAGGCATACCAATCTTGCCATGGCTCGGATCGACTACAAAAAGGCCGATGACTCAATTCTCCATAGTTGGATACTTGAGTGCCTCAGTATGTACAATGTTCACCCTGCTCTTGTGGCATTCATCAAGATGTCAATGACCAAATAGAAGATGGAACTGGAGGCTAATGGCAAAAAGCTGATGAGTGTAAAATTAAGCGAGGCATCTATCAAGGTGACTCCTTATCACCGCTGCTCTTCTGCATATGTCTAAACCCTCTAAGCAATATGCTGGAGAAAACTCAATATGGGTACCAGATTAAGAGTGGCACCAAAATAAACCACCTCTTCTACATAGATGACATCAAGCTGAACGCTAACAAAGAAAGGGACACTGATTCGCTAATACATCTCACTCAGGTATACATCAAGGAAATCGGAATGACCTTTGGTATTGAGAGATGTGGAAGGCTAATTCTTAAGAAAAACCATTCTATGCAAACGGATGGCCTAAGAATGCCAAATGGTACCATCAAAGATATAGAAGAAGGGTACAAGTACTTCGGGATTATGCAAAGCAACATCAACCACGAAGCGGAGGTATGTAACAAACCCATTAATGAATACAAGAAATGTCTTCAGCAGGTCCTTCAGACGCAGGTCAATGCCAAAAAACCAAGTCATGGCAATAAACACCTACGCACTGCCAGTAACAAGATATTCAGCAGGCATAATAAAGTGGACTGAGGAAGCCATCAAGGAAACAGATATAGCAACTCGTAAACTGCTGACCATGCATGGAGCACTCCACCCAAAATCTGATACTACTAAATTGTATCTTGATAGGAAAGATGGTGGTAGGGGACTCAAACGTGTACAGCAGACAGTGAAAGTGGAAGAGCAAAGCATCTAAGCCTATGCAGCCTCCATGGCCATCTCAGATAAGTTGCTAACTGAATTTCAATCGGCTGCTCTTACAATGGACCTTTGCCCGATGATGAGGAAATTGACTGACACACGAAACCTCTTCATGGTGCTTACCACCGACAAATATCTAAGGTTGGCGATCTGCACCAGACATACATGTGGCTGAAAAAAGGAAAGCTAACGGCCAATACAGAGTCGCTAATCATGGCAGCCCAGGAGCAAGTGCTCCCAACAAGGCAACTCCAAACAAAAATCTATCACACTAGAGACGATCCTAGATGCAGACTGTGCAAAGATGCACCTGAGACCATCCAACACATCATCAGTGGATGCAAGCAGCTAGCAGGAAACGCATACACTGAACGGCATGATCATGTCGCAGGTGTTGTGTATAGAAGTCTATGTGATGAGTATAGCCTTAATAATCCACAACGCTGGTGGGAAGCTCCTGTTAAGGTCAACGAAAATGACTGCGCTAAGATCCTCTGGGACTTGTACATCCGGACTGACAAGCATGTCCTGGCAAACCAACCAGATATAGTGGTGGTGGACAAGGAGAACAAGAGAGCTACTATAATAGATATTACAGTACCCGATGACTACAATATAGCCAGCAAAGAAAAACAAAAAAGGTAGAGAAACATCTCCCTCTTGGAGAAGAGATTGAAAAATGCTGGGATGTAAGAAAAACTGTAATCCCAGTAGTAATTGGGGCACTGGGCGCAATAACACCGGCACATAAAATGTGGCTTGCCCAAATACCAACAGCAATCAACTCAGGTGAGTTGCAGAAAAGTGCGCTATTGGGAGCAGCTAAGATTTTGAGGCGAGTGCTCAAACTCCCAGGTCTCTGGTAGGAGACTTGAGTTAGAGCAGAAACTACCACCCATACAGGTTAACCGGAGTGAGGAAACAATTTATATTTATATATATATCAAAATTACCAAATAACCAATAATATATGACTATTTTGAAAGTGTTATAGAGGATTTTAATTGACTGCCTAAAATTTACTACAAAACACAGTGTTCACCCGTCTGTTGGAAACTACCCTTGAAACGAAGAATTAATACTGTTACAGAAATAAACTTCTTACTCATCAATTTACAAATCAGCATTTTTGCTACTACACTCCTCTGCCTCTTTATTGCATTTGCAAACAATTTCACATATACTGATTGCTCTTGTCAATCTATCACAGTGCGCGGAACTACCAGTCGTAGTTGTAGTTACCTACATACAATTTAACTAACCTAAATCCTTATTAAAGCAATACACATTATCTTTGCTACAGCTTACACTGCAGTATCTAAACAGAAGGCAAGAATATGAGGCTGATGTGTTAGGAATGGAGCTGGCTGCAAAGGTTAACATTAACAACAAACTGTCTAAACCTAGCAACACTAAATGTTAAACAGTATATCCATTTCATCATGCATTGTTTTATTTAACTGCGTAAAACAGGAATGTATGGAAAGTCCGCAATTTGTTCTAAGTTATATACTACTCGATAACCACAGACACTGTTAGCAATAAAATAGCAGCAACAGATTTGTTTGTAGATAATATATGAATGCATTAACAGTGTCGTATAACATATTTCAGTAAGTTTTTTGCATCAAAGTATAACACAAGAATTGAATGAATCGAATAAATGAATTTAATCAAGCAATATTAATATTTGATTTTTCTATCACTGAAAATTAATTATCAAGATAAATTTGCATTAATCCTTTCACTATTATCAATGAACAAAATTAGCAATAGGCCTATTGCCAGTCATTTTACTGAAACTTTCCAATTTGGCACCAAGTAGCGTAAGCAAATGTTTTCAGTTTCAAAACCTATTTAGGACATTTTTAGTATATACATGTATTTTATGTTGCCAAAATTTTGGCAACCAGAGCTAGGCAAAAAACTTAAAGTATCTATAATTTGTACATGCATCGCTAAAGCTAGGTGATTCTACAATTGCTTCCAAGCTACATATATTGATCCTCTACGATACTCGATCCTTACTTTAAAAATACTTACCTTCACCACTATCAGAGTCCGTTTTGTGACTTTCATCGTTTAAATATTTAACTAGGTCAGAATATAAATTGGCTAGAATTTCATCAACAAACCCTATCTGTTTTTAACACAAGAGGTGCTTGTGGAAAAACTAAAAAGTTTGATCATCGGGTGAAAAATGTTTGTTTTAGCTAGGGATTTTTTGATCAAAGATTTTAATTTGCCTTGCATATATACATGTAGGTTGATTGTTAAAAAATATTTAGACAACAGTTTTAATGTCCGAGAATACTAGTACAATAATAATTATGTTGAGAAATAACTAATATTCATTCATTAAACTGCCACAAAAACTCCCAAAACTCAATTTATGATAGCTGATCATAGATTTCCAGAAACCAACGTAAAGCAGATAAAGGGATAAACTACAATTTTTTTGTCATGCTATCCTATTCGTTTTAGTCAAAAGGGATATTCATTGCTTAAAAATTGTATCAGTTTATATACAGATAGATTCTAAAATGTACTTTAAAGTTTCAACCAAAAGCTTTCAGTATTATTCAGGTAACTATCATACATCACAAATGTTTTCAGCTTACATGTGCCAGTGTTTTGGTTATTTCACATCTTCTAAAATGTTAATAAAAGTTTCATGTTTGCAGAATCAGCAAATAAGTTTTGAGATATGTTTCTGCCTAGTCATCTAATATATGCTTTTGTTTGAAAAGAACGTTGAAAAGCCTTACAATACTTTCTCATGACCCATTTCTAGTATGATGCAAAAAATGAAAAATTATCAGGTTTTTGTATATCTACCAGAGGTGTGTCAACTCTGTTTGCACAGTTATAAGGGTACTAAAGTATAATATGGTGGCAACCATTTTTAATTAGGCATTTTCTTTAATATGTGGGTTACTTTGTTTTCACAAGCTAGTTATGATCCAACCAAATTATTAAAGTTCAAAGCATTGTTCTATGACACTTTTGGCATATTCAAAAAGCTAACCCTTACACATCCTTCTGTTGAACACAGAGTTGAACACATGAGAAACAATCTTCATTTGGTAAATATAGTTAAAATTATTATTAAAATCTTGCCAAAATGTTTTCAAAACTGAGCATGATTTTTTGAAAAAAACCAGCAATGAATAGTAATTGAAATATAATATGCGATCTTTTTTACTAGTTGGTCTCTTACATTGTAGATGCTTGAGGTTATGGGTAAACTCACCTTGTCAACAGGAAATTACCAAACTTGATCAATTTAGATAACAAAGGTCACCAAAGTGCTGAAAATGAATATGACTTTAATAAGTTTTTCATGAATAATTTCTACTAGTTGTCTTTTTGAATACCATTTTGAAGATATATGCGATGTTAAATAATATTCAACTGATAAGCTCTATGTGTAGCCAGATGCATCAATTGTACATCCTTAATATGTTTTTAATTTGTGTACATATTCTAAAAAGAGATCAATAATAATGGAATAGTAAATTATGTCAGCATAATTAATATGATGAACTAATAAAATAAATGACATTACCCTCTGAGGCCCCTTGTTGCACTGGTGCAACATAAATTTCTAAACTAAATAGAGCAACTACAAATACTCTATAACCAAATATTATTTTCAAATGGCTTCTTACATATCTTTATGCAACCCTTAACCCAGAATTAATTGGATTTCGTGCTCGGGATGTCATCACGTAACTCTAGAAGATTCCATGGAATCGAGAGTTGACTACACATGAAGAAAGCAACTTTTTAGGCAAGGATTTATAGCTCTTTGAGGTAAGTTAAAATGACACATTTTCTGTTTTTGGTACTATGTTGACCACACTTTTACACAAATGAATTGTGCTGGAGAACTTTTTTTGGTGTTATCTATATGAGCTCAAAGTTTCTTGTGCAGGAGTGCAACATTGGTCTCTGCATAGCTAAGCTGCAAGCCAAGGGATTAGTATAAGATATTCCAATAGACCATTGTTAGGGCTAATGCTCTTCATTCTTGTTGATTTGGATGATACTTATTGTTGTAAAGATGGTAGAGGCACACTGACTACCATTGAAGTAATTGAAGTACCATTGAAGTACCATTGAAGTACCAGATTACCTTCACCGCTACTAGTCCTTTTGCTACGACTGTAGTCATTTACTACCAAAGCAAATTGGTATTTAAGAATGATACAAAATTGTGCAATTATTTCACTTGATATAGCATTGTAGTTAAGTGTGTAGGCTTTCTGTTGGACTATTTTAGGTGTTACATGAATGATATTTCAAAATATACTGTTTTAGTTTGCAGATACAAAATGCATTCAAAGCCATCCCCTTCCTACATCAACAGCAATTGCCTTCAAATGAGAAGCAGAGTTGATGGAATGGATTTGCTAGAAAAGCTCTGGAAATTGTGACCATGGGTAGATGCCATTTGGAACGAATAACTGTAAATAGAACCCGGCAACACATAAAGAGTAAGCCACATCTACGGAGCTTCCAGGTCTAGCGTCAATCAGGAGTCAGTGGCATTTTGCATGACTTTGAAGTATATCCCGTGGTGATGGTAAGCGGATGGAATTGGGCTAAGAAGCTGACATTGTACTCAAGCTAATATCTACTCTGCAAGAGAACTGGAGGTACAAAATCTTTAGAGGCAACTTGTTTATCGGTCTTTTCCTCATCTCTGAGCTAAATAAAAATGGGGTGTTTTATACACATACTGTTCGAACCAATCGGGTTCTTGAATGCAAAAGTCCTCCTATGACAGCTATGTGAAGGAGGTCAACAATGTGGTTGCTTTCAGATAGTGTGACAACAAAGCTGTTACCTTTTGCTCCTCATTGACTGGTGTACAGCCCTTTTCTCAAGCCAAACGGTGGGACAAGTCATCAAAGGAGCATCGTTTCTACAACATGCCTGCTATTATACAACCATATAAAAAGATACTGGGAGGCAGAGATTTGGAGGATTTCTTTTTAGCAAAGTATCGTTTGGCCATGAAGAGCCGGCGATGATATCTCTACCTGTGTTGGCATTTTAATGGTAGCAGTAATCAATCCTTAGAATATCTACAGGAGTGATAGTCACCTTCTCAAGCTACCAAAAGTGAAGTACTAAATAGAAGAAAATTTCAAGCTGAAGTTGCTGACAGTCTCATCAATGGTGCTGCCAAACAAGGACGACCATCTGCAGCAGATGATGCTAGTCTATGCCGTACACCAGCTAAAAGAATTCGAAGGAGCCAGTGCAAAGTTCACTAGGACGATTTTGCTCATTGACCAAGAAAGGTTCCAAAGCGAGGTTGCTGTACAAAAAGACAACTACTACAAAATGTGAACTAGTCTTTGCTTTCTTGATGAACGAAAGTATTTTTGTACATATCACTGCAAGCGAATGGAGAGTTAGAGTTCCTTTAAAACAGTGGATATTACTCCAGTATTTAGTCCATTTGTACCAAACAGTGATGTAAACTGAAATTCTTGTGTTATATATATATATTATTATTATTTATGTATACAAATATGTATGTATATATGTATGTATATGCATACAGTATATACTTAGATATATGTATGCATATATGCTATATACTATATATATGTATACATATATATATATATATATATATATATATATATATATATATATATATATATATATATATATATATATATATATATATATATATATATATATATATATATATATATATATATATATATATATATATATACATGTATATACTCGCCTCAAGATCTTAGCTGTTCCCAGTAGCACACTTTTCTGCAAAAGAGCTAAGTTGATTGCTGTCGGTATTTGGGCAAGCCACATGTTATGCGCCGGTGTTATTTCGCCCAGTGCCCCAATGACTACTGGGATTAAAGTTTTTCTTACATCCCAGCATTTCTTAATCTCTTCTCCAAAAGAGAGATATTTCTCTACCTTTTCTTTTTCTTTGCTGGCTATATTGTAGTCATTGGGTACTGCTATATCTATTATAGTAGCCCTCTTGTTCTCCTTGTCTACCATCACTATATCTGGTTGGTTTGCTAGGACATGCTTGTCAGTCTGGATGTGGAAGTACTCGAGGATTTTAGCGCGGTCATTTTCATTGACCTTACCAGGAGCTTCCCACTAGTGTTGTGGTTTATTAGGGCAATACTCATAACATAGACTTCTATACACAACACCTGCAACATGATTATGCCGCTCAGTGTATGCGTTTCCTGCTAGCTGCTTGCATCCACTGATGATGTGTTGGATGGTCTCAGGTGCATCTATTGAGCAGAAATTCCCCAAGACCCTAGTTATACTTATATATATATAAGACCCGAGTTAGAACAGAAATTACCACTGATACGGGTTAACCCGAGTAAGGAAACAATTATATATATATATATATATGCATATATATACTATCTATTTATATATATATATATATATATATATTTATATATATATATATATGTAAGCATATGTATATGTATATTTATATATTATATATATATGTATATATAGTATATATATGTACACATATATATTTATATATAGTATATATATATGCATATATATATAATTGTTTCCTTACCCGGGTTAACCCGTATCGGTGGTAATTTCTATCGGTGGTAATATATATATACATATATATATAATATATATAGACATATATATGTCTATATATAATATATATATATATATACTGAATGTATAAACTGTATATAATGTATATAATGTGTGTATATGTATACATGTATATGTATACGCGTATATGTACATTTACTATTTATTCGTTCAAAATATGGTTATTTTACTGGCTCAAATATTTCATAACACTTATGCGTAATGTATATAGCATTAGAGCCTAGGGTGGGTGAGTGCAACAATTAATACCTCAGGTTAAGGTCAATGTAGAAAATAAAAAAATTAGAAATACACTCATATATATCTGGAGACTATCCAAGAAGTTTGAATATTTTTAGTGCAAAGTTTCTGTGTATGGGCCTCAGAGGGTTAAGGCAAAAAATATAAAACTAATAAAAAAGAGCAATAAATATTATTGTTGTATGGAAAAAATAGTTAGCCAACGTAATGAAAAAAGATTTATAGTTAATGGGGTATAAGTTTGAAGATTAATGGTAGTGAAAAAATAATAATATGATCAACTTATAGTAGGCTTATTAAAAAAAAAGAAAAATAAATATAATAATAATGGCAAAGAAGTTATTACTGTGGTGAATGTTAATATTATAACTAGTTATGACTTGATTAATAATTAAAAGAATAATATTACACAGAATAGTGACAAAATGATGAAAAATTTAAAGACTAATAGTATATAGATCAACAATGAGCAGTATAATAATAGAATTATGAGTAGTAAAAGGAATTTAGAAAAATTGATGAGGTGTAATGTAACTATGTGTCCTGCGGTGCAATACAACAAAACCTACCATGGTATATGACAGTATAATGTAACATGACATAATATAACCTTACACAGTTTCATACCTAATAACTTAGTGTAATATAACCCAATTATAAAATAGGGTTTGCTGTAAAATATAGCAGAACACATAATGATATAATATAATGTTGTGCTCTATAATTTAATATAAAAAAATCTTGATAAAGTACGAGTATGATTTTGCTTGTATAGAGTCATTCAGCAAGGGAGTCATTACAAAAACAAATCTAGTAAATGTTAAAAAAAATATATATAAAAAATTATTTTGGTAGTTTACTGGAATGATTCATTAAATATGATTTTTATGATTAATTCAAATTTTTATACAAACAACATTGATTTTTACTTTGTGAACTTTAGTAATAGCCTACTATAAACATTTGTATGATTACAGCCGAATCTGTGTTAATGAGATAATAAATGACAAATGTCAGAGAGGTATCATCATTTGCTATAGTAGGTAATAAACACTTAGAACCAATTATAATTTATTTAAAACATTGTAACAAAAAAGAAAATTTTTTTAAATGTTTGAAATTATTGACCAAAACCCAAAACATGGCATAATGAATTGTTTTGTGTTGTTCCAAGTGCCATAAACATGGTGTCTTTATAAAAAAATACATTACAGAAGGCGACAATAGCAACAGCGAGTCCAATAAAACCATTCATGATTGACTAACTCCTAATGATCAATGACCAAATTTTTTTGCAAATATATTGTTTGAAAGTTCTTGTTAAAGTTTTTGATCATGCTCTAGACAACCACATCACATGTTGAATTATGGTATTTCATATTATCAAATAATGTGAGCTCTGCTGGTTTTAACAGTTTTAGCCTGTGTTGTCAATCATCTACAGCTTAAGGTAAAGACAAAGAGATTGTAAGTCAGTAAAACTGTTGGTGTGCGCAAAAAAGTGTAAAAGAGCGATGTTTACACACTCGTCTAGAAATAACCATTTAACTACTACTGGCAATATATACATTTAGCAATCAGATTTCACGTTCTACCTGAATTTTTTAGTGATAATCTAGCAGAGAGCAAGAGTGAGAGAAAAAGAAAGAGAAGAAGCGAGAGAGCAAGAGCGAAAGATCGAAAAAGTGAGCAAGTCCATCAAATGTAACAAAATGGAACATGTAGCTTGAATCCAAGTCATTTTTGCCTATCTCATTAATAGCTCAACGTGTTTTACTTGTAAATTGTCTATAGATGTCAACACTTATGTATTCTTACAATTATGTCATTGCACAGTGTTTTTTTGTTTTCATAAACCAATGTATATTCCAATTTTTAACATAAGCAAGTGCACCATGTATTTAGTTTTCTATGTAGGTATTTTCAAATAAAGTGCTTTTTGTTAGAAAACTATTAGCTACATATTAGCCAATAATAGCTAATAATTAGCCTTAACAAACTGCTTCTTCTTTTAAGTCATTTTTCCATAAACATTGTTAAAGGCTTCATCTGATTGCATGGGTTACCATGAGAACCATGGTAGAAAACGTTTTATGGTGAATCATTGGTTGCAAGCAAATAAACTATATAAAGTATGAATGGGATTTTTAGACTATTCTCAAATGCAACATCAACAAATACACCACTGTATACAAAGATTCATTTTGGGAAACTGCACGTTTCCAATTATTCACTTTTAACTACAGACTTCTGTTCTAGGTTGATGAGTACCCTTTATTGCCACAATTGCCCACTCGTGTTCATGTTGATTTACTTAAGCCTTGGTAGAAAATGTTGAGCTTTACCCCTGGTCTACTGATTTAAATTGGTTAGTTCACCGTGAGTGCTGCAGCGGGGTTATCATCTCATCTCCTTTGCCTCACAGACTCATGGTAATGAAAGCTAATTTGAATGCAAACATCAGATACCACCTGACCAAAAACACTGATTAGGTGAGCTGATCAAGTCAAAATCACAAAGATGCTGGTATCTATTTGTCAAAAACCTTCTAACAACGCTTGAAAACTACTTACTCTCTATTTCAGTTTTGTGTTATTCATCATAAGTTATAAGGAAAACAAAACTGACAACAACAGGTGACAATAATTATTATTTAGCTGATGACAAAGTTGAAGTTTGAAGTAGTAAATGCAAACTAAAACTTAGATTTAAGTATGCGTTTAGTAGGCTAGTTTTTTTAATTAAGGTAAATTTAACATTTATGGCAGACATCTGCCTTGAAGCTAAAAACTATATATGGTAAGTACTTCACCTAGTGCAATGTAATATTACGTTTTACTGCAGATTCTGACTACTGAATACACTAAAGTTATTGTTAGTAACTACAATTATTAAGGTTTACATACTACTTTGTCACGATTTTTTTTCTGTGTTCAGTGGATGCATTAGGTTACTACTATGAGTCTGTATACTATTTTATACTCTATACGGTATTTTCGTTTTACAATTTCATCACTGAAACTAATTAAAATTGTTTGGTGATGGCCTATTTTATTATTTCTGGGTTTGTTATTTTTGAAAATTTTGGAAGATAAATTTTTGTACCATCACCATTTCTAAAATTTGTAATTTTTAAATGTCCAGTTTTAATTTTAGATGTGCCATTACACTCCTATTTCGGTTTGTCCTAAGGTTACATTGCGAAATATTTAAAGGCTACTTTTTGAATTATAAAATGATTTTTTGTAGACAATTGTACTATCTTATGTACAAAATTGTCTCTACAATATCTTTCTAATATTTTCAGTATCAGAGAAGACGGCCCTATATCTCATTTTAAGTTTGCATCAGCTTCAAGAAGTGCAAGTATCATGGTATTCAAAGTTTTGACAAATAGCTTCTGTTTCAACAGTAATCTTTTTAAGTACCATCTTTTATGCACTATTTATTACTATTAAATAAATATTGTAATTAAGCACAGAAAATTAAATTTTTTTAATATGTACAACATTATTTTACCATTCTAAGTTTTAACCTCCACATAAATGGTAAGGCCTTGTTGAACTTTTGTAGAAATTAAATTTAAGAACACATGAATTAAAAGAAGAGTTAAACAGACTGTAGAGGTTTTTGAATGTGAAATAATTAGGAATTAATGTCTAGGTAATTTTTTTGATAAAATAATTACAAGGAAAAATGACTTGATAAGGATGCAAGTAATATAAACTACGAAAATAAAATAAAACAATGAATGTGTTAAAGTAACGATAACAATTAGTGTCAAAACATAGAGTTCCAAGTATAAAAAAGGTTAGTGTTGCAACAAAAGCTATCCACCAAAGTTTTGAATCTGATGATGCTGTTTTTTTTACACGTATAAACATAAAATAGCATATCAAACGTGAACACATCAGTGAAGCGCGCAAAGGTACTTTGTCTGACCGAATGGTAAATTAATGCCGAGGTATATCCTACTTGAGAATTTTTATGTGTTGCGTTTCAAGCTTTGCAATCTTTAGCAAATACTTTTTTGGAAAAACCTGAAAGTGGAAGTATAAATTTGTGATATTATATTCACACATTTGAAGTTAGGACTGCCTATTGAAGAATGGAAAAATAAAAAATTTAATGATTATAACTTTCAACGTCAAAAGAGCAAAGGCAAAAAGTTGCCTGTATATGGAAAATAATCCGATTTTATTTATATTTAATGATTGTGGTACGAGAGGGCAAGGTAGGCGCCAACAAGTCCCAATGAATTAAATGTACTATCATTGAAATCAAGGAAAGTGTAGGTTAGCTGGAAAAAGTATTCTGGGCGGAATAAATATATTACGAAGGCAAATAAGTGTAGATGTAAAATAAATAGCACGAGTCCATGTACTTGTACATGTACTCAACATGTACATAACATTATATGTTTTGTACATGTACAACAATACCTACATAACATATAATTTGCTAATGACACCATTAATACAAACTGAGACATTGAATCGTTATTTTGTTTTTATTTTATTAAATTGATGAAACCGTTATTTCATCGTAGTCAGTACAACAATCCCCAAATTTTTATTTTGAGATAAAATTGCCCCAGTATTGCAAAGGCAAATACTATTGGGTTTTATAGAGTTAGCCAAAATATATTTTATAAAAGGGGCATTGTAGCCTGTAGATGCATTGTATAAATTAATTTGTCCTTTAGCTTGTGAAATTGAGAAAGGGGTATACCAAATAAAATAAAAGCTGAAATCCATTAGAGTCTTCGTAGACTTGTGGTAAGATTACTAGTTTACAAACATGCGATTGTAATCTTCATAAGTTCAAATCTAGCACTATGCAAGCTTTACCATTCAATATTTTAATAGGTATAGCTGGGCACACCAATTCACATTAGTGCATACAAACTTATCGATAAATAAATAAATATAGGTGTATTTAAATATTTATAAATATATTTGATCTTATGAAAAGAAATATACACATATATATGCATGTATTTATATATACATGTATATCTAATTTTAATAGAACCTAATGTAAAGCTGTTCTGTGATATACAAATGTACATTTCTGCACTTTTTTAAAAATAACTTTGTCCTGTTCTACAATCATAACGCTAAAATACTTCAGGTAATTTGTTAAGCAATTGGAAATAACTGTTTTAGTATTTCTACTTGTTTTAGTCACTTCACACTCTGTCTCCCAACCTGTAAACAATTTTAATTTCATAAAACTTATATTCTGTGCGGTTATTAAATAAATATCCGTGATTAAACTCAAGCCCAAAGTCTTTAACTTGGAGCATATATAGTTTCAATCGTAAAAATAACTCTACAAAGGTTAGAGATTTTGTGATTTTAGAGCCGATACAAAATCTGCAGCACAAATTTTCCTACAAAAAAAGTTCTTTGAAATGTCAACTTCTCAGTATTAACTTCTCAAAAATCGACCAGTAAGAAGTTGTAAAGTTGCCAAGAATAATATTGTATGTTTGGGCAAGGCTTAGTTTTACTAAATATCCAGTGTATCACTTGCACTTACATTATTGATAAAAAAGTTACTTTTAAAATTTTATTCAGATTCCTAAATAATTAAAATTATTTTAAATTAAAACTAAGTATCAAGTTTTCTGTTTTGTACCTTTTACTAGTTTACTAACAAAAGGTATGCTCTGCAATTTATCAACAAGTATTTTTTGTATTGAAACAGTTTTTTCATGTATGTTTATGTTACTTTCATAAATACTTCATAGTAGTAGTAATAGTACGAGACCAGTAGTAGTTTTAGCATGAAACATTTTACGCATTCTTGAAATTTTTTTAGCTTTAACAAAAACAATTATTCTCCAAAAATTGTGAAATCATAAAATTAAAAATATATTGATATAGGTAAGAGCCTTGTATTTTCAATGCAGTACCTGTCTAAGTCAGTCTATGCTAGTAAATATTGTTTATAAGCCAGTATATATACAATAGCATGTTCTTATCTTAAAGTTTTTTAGTTTCATATGCTTTCTTTCAGGACAATTACTGTAGATTGTTAACAAATTATCTGCAATTTGAGTGGCTAAGACCATATCCGTATCCATAACTTGCTTGATTTAAGAAAACTCACTTCTTACCTTAATTATGAAAGTTTGCTATGTAAACTAGTTAAATAATCAATATATTAAAATTAAACCAGTAAAATAGCTGTGAACTAATAATTGCACATAATTTCAGTAGATTTGTTCCTAAATCATATGCATTTTTCAAAGTTTTGTGATTGTTTTTAATGTTTGAATTAGCTTGACTGCAGAGATTTTTCCAAATTTCCTTTATTTAAAATATTTTATTGCAGCTATAATGCTTATATCTACCAAAAATATGGCTATAATGACTATTTTGCAAAGAGGTCGAAAGCAAAAATACTTGAAATGTTGCGGCTTGACTGCCCTATCCAATATGGAATCTAACAAAGATAGCAGCTAGTGACGTCATTTTGCACAATTTTTAAGCTGAGCACAATAACTGTTATCAATCTTTACTGGTTTCATTCTTAAAACATCCTGCATTCAGATCATTTTAAATATCGACAACCATGACAAAATATTAAAACTACTGATATTTTTTAACAAATATTCTTTAATTCGCTTCATCCTTTAAGTTATCTTGTTAGTTCATGCAATCTGGCTAATCTTTGTTAATCTTCCATTTTTAATGTGTAACGATGAACACTATGGCAATTAGATAATATCAAGCATTAAAAATTACAGATGATATAAAATATCAATGTTTCTTATTGATAGGCACTAAATCCGTTAGTAAATTAATCTTATATAAAATCACTTTCAACTTGTTTATTTTGGAACTTTACCTTCTTAGAAAGCGTAGCTCAAGATTTTTTTCATGAAAAAGCATGTGAGCCTGATTAGTTATTTATTAAATTAGATCTTTGTTAACATAATAAAATGCAAGCCTAATAAATTTACCAAAACACTGATCTATTCATGTGTAGTTTAGCAAGTTGCCAATAGAAAAGTTTAAAAAATTCAAAGAAAAAACGGAATACATTTTACAGGGCCATTTTAATCTGACAATTTAGTCTGCAGAGGTAAACATCATACTTACTAATGCAGTTACTGTGTTTTACCTACTGAAGTCATACAATGCACCAATACTAACTAAATAACATATATGGAGCGAGTTTAATATTAAAAAGGATTACATTAAATAGTTTCATTACGTATTGACTGTATTACTTTTTAGTATATTCGACTAAAGAGTACAAAGTTAAAAAAGTATGTCTAAATTTAGCCTCAAAAATTGCACTCCTAACATATTAAGTTTGCAGTACAATTTTTTGTCATTGCAGAAAAATATGAGTGTTATGATTGTACAAAAATACTAGATTGATGCATGACATTGCACCAGTAATAAAACAGCTTATAAACAGTGATGGGTAATGTAGTTGCTATCAGCTAATTTGAAAGAGGTAGTTTTTGCATGGCTAATCTTACTAATAAAAGCTTTAATGATGATGCGCATAACGCAAAGTGCTATGCAGACATTACCCAGAAATTTACTTATATCGCAATTTCATCTTGCTTAGCCTAATGGGTTACTTTATTACCTCGTTAATGCAATGTTCCTGTATCAAATCTTATGTCATACAAATATTCCATAGCATAATTTGAAATGCTATAACTGGACATAGGAATGGGAAACTTTGAAATATATATAAATATATATATACATATATATACATAAAATTGTTTCCTCACCCCGGTTAACCTGTATGGGTGGTAGTTTCTGCTCTAACTCGGGTCTCCTACCAGAGACCTGAGAGTTTGAGCAATCACCTCAAGATCTTAGCTGTTCCCAGTAGCGCACTTTTCTGCAACTCACCTGAGTTGATTGTTGTTGGTATCTGGGCAAGCAACATTTTATGTGTCGGTGTTATTGCACCCAGTACCCCAATGACTACTGGGATTACAGTTGTTCTTACATCCCAGCATATATATATATATATATATATATATATATATATATATATATATATATATATATATATATATATATATATATATATATATATATATATATATATATATATATATATATATATATATATATATATATATATATATATATATATATATATATATACAGTGAAACTCAGTTAACTCAAACTTCAAGGAACCGAGCAAAAGTGTTCGAATTATCAGAGCGTTCAAGTTATCAGAGCACTGTCACAAGTCCATGTATTTACTTATTTGTTAGTAGTTACATGTACATATACAAACTATAATATAAATCAAAAGCACAAATGGCTTGTTTCATGTTACATGCTTCTAATGTACATGTAAAGTTTAAAACGTTTTTATCATAAAATATAGAGATTTTTCTATCACTTGAGATTGGTTCGTTGTTTGAGGGGATGTTATTGCCAGGACGTTTTTTAGATTGACATTGGCAAAACTTGATCGTTGTTGAAATGCTCAAAGGAAAAGACATCGTTTTCTTTTGAGCGTTTTACCCACGATCAATTTTGCCGGTTTTTCTTGAAGTTTATGCAAAGATTACCTTACTTTACCTGGGATTCGTTAAGAGCAACACTCCGAGGCAGTTCAATTAAAAGTTTTACAAGGTTTTACGGTAAATTGTATATCACTCACGCTTTTTGAATGGATACTTATTGAATGTACACACGTATTCTGTGTTTAGGTCAAACGATGAATAGTTTTTTTTAGCTAAGACAACGTATACGTTTAATTACAACAATTTTTAAAACGTTTTAAACATTCAACATTCCGACGTTGATTCAACAAGGAATCAACGTCGGAAAACTATTTATCACGATACAAATACAGCAAATACAAAACAAAAACAACATGCTGTTTTCGTTTTGTATGTGCGTGGCGAAAATCCTTGCGCGCGTGACCCGGCTAGCCCGAGCTATTCATCGTATAGCAGTATAAATCAAATTTCACCAAACCTTTAGAAAAGTCGTTGACAAAAATATTTTGCCGATGGAGGTAATAACGACGCTTATGAATTACGAAAAGTTGAGGTTTACCTCTATGGCTTGGAATAAAGTGATTTTCTAAAGCGATAGCAACCGTTTCGATAGCCGTTGAGCAAAAAACAGTTCGAATTAACAGTGTTGATTTCGAGTTAATGTATATAGAGCCATTTATCATTGCGTGGGAACAGACCAAGCAAATCCATTCGAGTTAACCATGTGTTCGCTATATCCGAGGGCGAGTTATCCATGTTTCACTGTATATATATATATATATATATATATATATATATATATATATATATATATATATATATATACAGTGAAACATGGATATATATATATATATATATATATATATATATATATATGTATATATATATATATGTATATATATATATATTATATATAAATGCATCAAACAAAAACTCTTGTCAAAATCTTATTCTATGTTTTTTACACTTCTGACTAGAGTGCAATTATATACAATCAAGCTATTGGTGGTTTTACTTACAATATTTTAATTCAAGCATAATCTTTCTCCATCAGTAGTTTATGGTAACCAACCAACACTTACTCAAACTTAGGCTATTTTCCAAACCCTTCTAAAAGTTGTTATGTATAAAACTTAGTTCTAGTTAAAGCAGCTGGAACCCAGCTATAAGCTCCTAAAATCAGTTACTGTTTTACAACAAATAGTAATAAACAAGTAGTCTAACCTACAATAAAAGGAAATCTTTATCGCTACATAAATACTCTAATTTTGTCTAAAGGTTTTGGAAAAAAACTGAATGCTAGTGTATCACATGTCTGCGGTTTTTTCAAGCAAAAAATTAAAAAGCCTGATAGAACCTTATTAGTTTACTCTTAAGATGCTAGGAACAAATTTACCAAAATGACAATTTACTTATGTAATCATTGTTTTATAGCTCACTATTTAATTTAATGGCATTTCAGAATCAATTGAAAGCAATGTACCCCTCTAGTTATCATTTCAATTTTTAAATAACTGTTCAGATTGCACCGCAGTTATGACCAAATCAAAAACAGTCAACAGGAATTTGTTTCAAATGATGCGTCAATCGAATGTTATTTGGAAAAGAGGGACCAGAACATTTTTCAGAAAAACTATTATTGGTCAAGTAAGAAAATCGCAGCAAATAAGACGATTCATTGACTACCAGTCTGTGACTTTGACTCCAAAAAGAATTTTCTTCCGCTACATTTCAGATGCCATTCGGACATACAGCCCAATAATTGGAGTTGCCTCAGTTTGGTAGGTAAAGCTTCATATTTCAAAAATGAAGTAATTTGTCTTTAACAACTTGCAAAGTCCTTATATCTTGTATAGCTGTTTTGCATTTTTACAATTTTTGCATTAGGCGCCAGACCAGGAGAAAGCTTGAAGGGGTACCTGTTGGTGTGCTGTGTGAAATCATTGTGCAATATGCATTGTGTTATTTTAGATAAGCTGTGACTTGTATGAAGCATTGAGAGCAGAAGTATGTCATATATAACATACATTAGATGTAACATATATATGTTTTATGATATAAATATATATGCAAATTTTTGCAGCTAATAATGTAAATATATACAGTCAAACATGGATAACTCGAACTTCACGGGACCGAGCGAAAGTTTTCGAATCATCATAGCGTTCAAGTTATCAGAGCACTGTCACAAGTCCATGTATTTACTTATTTGTTAGTAGATACATGTACATATACAAACTATAATATAAATCAAAAGCACAAATGGCTTGTTTCAAATTACATGCTTCTAATGTACATGTAAAGTTTAAAACGTTTTTATCAAAAAATATAGAGATTTTTCTATCACTTGAGATTGGTTCGTTGTTTGAGGGGATGTTATTGCCAGGACGTTTTTTAGATTGGCATTGGCAAAACTTGATCGTTGTTGAAATGCTCAAAGGAAAAGACATCGTTTTCTTTTGAGCGTTTTACCCACGATCGATTTTGCCGACTTTTCTTGAAGTTTATGCAAAGATTACCTCACTTTACCTTGCTTTCGAAGGGTGATCACTAAGCGGATGTTTGGTATAAAACAAATTTCACCAAACCTTTAGAAAAGTCATTGACAAAAAAATATTTTGCCGATGGTGGTAATAACGACGCCTATAAATTACAAAAAGTCGAGGTTTACCTCTTTGGCTTGGAATAAAGTGATTTTCTAAAGCGATAAACAACCGTCTCGGTAGCCGTTGGGCAAAAAACAGTTCGAGTTAAAAGTGTTGAGTTTGGGTTATCTATAACAATTTATCATTACGTGGGAACGGACCAAAGAAACCGTTTGAGTTAACCATGTGTTCGAGCTATCCGTGGTCGAGTTATCCATGTTTGACTGTACATGCATATAAAAAATTAAAACCTTAATGGTAAACAGTTTTTTCAACATAATTTTTCATTAGTCACTAGAAGTGTAACTAGAATCCAATGTTCTACATTATCAGAAAAAACATAATGCAGCTTACTATTACAGAAAAAATATGATTACTGACTACGACTTAAAAACTACTCAGAATATATATATACCTTGCACATTATTTTTTTAAAGAATCGACCGGGGCCTCTTCCCATACCTATTTAAAAATGAATTATAAATCTAATGCTCTAGAATTCTGGTGCGCATTAGAGAATGTCAACCGTAGTATTGATCTGTTGAATTACACCAAAATACAGAATTGTGGTTAAACAGCACAAAATGTAGCTTGCCGAGAAGCAATGCTTGAGTTTATGAGGTTGAGTCCACAATTTCTGCTTGTTTGTTGGTGCTGAGATTTGTTTTGTGTTGGTTCCATATATGAAAACAAAGCAAAAAGACTCATATTTCTTTGTGTATAATATAAATAGAATTGGATATTGTGAAAACTATGTTTTAATCAAAATATCCAAACAAGCAGCAAAAGAAGCTTCTGAGTCCTTCAAGATACAAAAAATTTTCTTTTTGAATTGCAACATATTTCACTCAAATAGCTTAAGAGAACCAGTATATACTGTAGGCTGAACGGAAAACAAAATTAGAGTATCAGGACAAAAGTTTCTCTGAGGAATAATTTCAACTCTACATTGGTTTACAGAATAAAAAATCTTGAGTAACTATACTGTCTATCAGCCTTCCAGGCACTCAGTATTGTGTGAACAGTGTGGTATGAGGTATGACTTCTAATAAGAAAACAGGTGAATAAAACAAACTTGTCACCTTACTAGCATGCTTCAATAAAACAGCAAATTTGATGGCTTGAACTTTAAGCTCATTTAGGTCTATGACTTGCGCAGTAATAACATGACCACGAAGTTTGAGCCCTTTAACACCATCTGCAAACATATCTTACGCTCCAGATTGTTTGAACATATAAACATGGATATCAGTCGGATTATTCGCACAATACCTATCTCAATAAAAAATACTTCCAAGTATTTAAACAAAAGTTACATAAATCTAGGGTCCAGCATTAGTCCTAAACGTGAGACACTCATATCTCTACCATTACAAATATGTTTCAAATGCTTTTAAATCGCACTAATACAGATGCAAAAAAAATTGAAGGAAGGGCTTCATGTGCAATGTTGTTTGGATTATCAAGAGTCAATGCTATGGAATGTACTACTGGTTACTCTGCGTAAAATTGTAAATGCTAATTCTTTCAAAAATGAACTGAAGCGCTACCTCAGACAACCAGACTAGACTAAACCAACTAGACAGACTTCTGCTGACTCTACTTTCAGGTTCTGCGCCTTGATTAACCTTGCTATTGCGCACAGGGACTTCATCACTATCACCTTCCCTAGAGTGACATTTTTTTTCTATTTCTCTTGTCCTTTTACAATGTAAGAAACACTCTTCATATTATTTTTTGTGGTTATATTATAGATGAAAATAAGCAAACAAACAATCCAATTTACAAAAGAAACTGCGACCTGTTCATCTTAAACAATGTTCCTTCTTTTGTGGTTAGTGTGAAGTTGACTCTAACTCAATGTGTTTTATAGAATTAAGTGTTTAAAATAAGATAAATGTATTCATCTTTCTTTGGCAGCAGAACTGCAGCATTAAACCGCAAAATCTTGACATACTCTTTAACGTTTTTATATTGTCCGGCTTCACTACATAATTCTAATGCTCAGCAATATTGTTTAGCTGCGAAGGTGTTACATGGTGGTGTGGCAGTGCTACAGCCTGTATGTGGTTATGGAGAATGAGGTTAATAATCTCTTGGGCTTTTGTCCAGTGTATTTGATTCTATGTAGAAAGTGTTGTGGTCTATCACTGATGAAAAACCTGATAGGATTATGTTGTGTAGAATAAGACCTTATTGTGTAACACACACGGTAAGAAATAACTAGCTGTTTGTAAGCCTGACTATATATAAAAATGCTGGTCTACACTAAACTACAACATCACTTATAGATAGATGGAGAAATGTCTAAATAAGGGTTTGACAACAAACACTAATCACAAAAATACATCAAATGATACCATAGATATCAAGATAATGTTTATCATAACAAAGTGTAAAAATAGTAAAACCATCACCAAAAAACATCAGCGACTCTGTGAAATATTTACCTTCTGATTTTAATCCTCACACCTAATTCACAGCGTGATTAAGCTTCAATTTCAGACCTAAAAATTTGTAAATTTTTACAAAGCGTGGTCTATGTTTAGCATTTTGAAATGTGAGCCAGCAGTATTTCACCTGGACAGTACTTTGTAGAAATTTTGCCTGCCACTATTGCCTTGCGATTGTAGTGGTATTTAATGCCTACGTGTTTTATACATTTGTTGCTCTTGTTGTTGGCAACAACTGCGGCTGATTGATTATCAGTGTTGATTAATGCATGTGTATTAATTGAACATTCTATGTCAGACGAGAGTTGTCTTAACTACACTGATTCATAGACATGCCAGAATAAAGTGCAATTGACCTTGGTATTTCATTTTAAGCCTGTTAACTAGCTTCTATTTTGCTTTTAACACAGCACATTTAGTGCTAGCCATTATGATCAGGTCATCTACATACACCGCAATGGTTGTTTTGGTTTGATCACAGTCTTGTACATACATTCACGGGTCAGTGGTTCAAAAACTCATAAAACAGAGTTCATCTACCTAACAACTTGCTTGAAACCATGTATTGGCTTTTTTAGCCGACACACCAGGTTTACTGTTTCGAGTTTAATAAAGTCTTCGGGCTGCATCATCTAAAGCTCTTTATTTATGTGACCATTGAGAAATGCAGTTATTACATCCATTTGATGCATATACCTGTTGTCACTGACACCGTAGGCAAGCAATGCATAAATATGTGGGAATTTGATTACTGGAGCATAGGGTTGTTTTAGTCTTTTCCAGCCTTTAGTAAAAACCCTCAAGCAAACAAGCGTACTTTAAGTCAGTATAAATTTCCCTTATGGTCAAATTTTGCCATGAATACCCACCTATAATCAATGACACAACGTTTGAGAGGTGAACTGTCAAGCTGATATGTATCCTTTGCAACTTCAGATCGATACTCTCTTTTAGCAAGAGCTAATAATTTTTTCGACTGCGGACTACTAAAAGCTTCAGAAAAATTTAGAGGCTAAATGGTGGTTCAATAATGCTGTGAGCCATGCATGCTCTGTGGTTAGTTTCAATACTCGAGTTGCTGTACTCATCAACGCCAAATCTGACTGGTGGCTGATATGAGCGGCTAGAATAAAAAAACTCTTCATTATCACCGCTCTTACAATGATCGGGTAAAATTAGGCTGTCGGAGCCAGTGGACATAGAATTGTCCACAAATACTGTCGGAGTTGTCATCTCAACTGAAGCTGTCACTGCTAAGCTCACTGTTGTTTCATAAAATCTCACGTTTCGTCTTGTCACAACCTTGTGTGATTTTTCGTCATATAGCCTATAGCCTTTCAATCTAGATAAATAGCCAACAAAACTATATCTTCAGCTTTCACAGCAAGCTTCTGTTTAGGCCGATATGGAATATGGCTGTAAGCTAGGCACCCAAATACTCATACATGACAAATGTTTGACTTTGCCCAAACCAACATTCATGTGTTGTTATTAAAGTTGTTTTGCTAGATAAGCAATTTTCAGTATAGGCAGCTGTATCTACAGCTTTTTCCCAAAAAGACTTAGCATTTTGAACAGAGAATTTATAGATCTGGCAGAGTCGCATACAGTACTATTATAGCAGAGTGTTCAGCCACCACGTTCTGCTCTGTCAAACATCATACAGTACTGTATATAAGTTGATTATGTATACCATTTGACACTATATATTGTTCAAATTCATTTGATGTGTACTCACCTCGACAATCACTACGTAATGAGCAGAATTTCAACTCTGTTTGACTGGTAACAAACGCCTAAAACTACCAAAACTTATCAAAAACTCCAGCCTCCTCTTCTATAAAATAACTAACAGGTATCTAGCGTAATCATCAATGAATGAAATATAATACGCATCACCATCAATAGGCTTGGTTTGCATAGGATCACCTACATCTGCCTGCAGTAACTCAAAGGGATTAGTAGTTTTAACACCAGTTTAATCATGAAATGGATTTCTAATCATTTTTCTTTTGAACCACGCGTCACGAAGGTTTACACGCATTTTAAACTAATCTGCACCTAATATCAACCTATCATGATGCGCAGCTTTGATACTTTGCATGCAAAGAGGTTCAATATGTTGATACATATATTAGTGTCATCTGCTGCAGATGCGCAATGATAATCCATATTAGCAGTATCTAGATAGAAGAGTTTATCAATAAGTGTTCCTGTTGCACGTAGTTTCCCATATCAATTATTTAATCAATAACAGGAGTTTCAAGAATTGCACAATGACGTTGTTCTCTGCAGTAGCTCCAACTTAAACAAGTTTGCTTTCAGTTGTAGAACATTAATTACATGTAAATTGTACATGTTGCTAGATTTCAGTAGTTTGTGTCTGGTTTTGTTCTTACTTTTATTGTATCCACACCTGAAACTCCAAACTACATATCAATTTCCCAGGGAGACTTTCGGTGGCATTTCCAGTGTTTTGTATGGTTTGTATAGGTCTTTGTTGTAGGTCATGTAAGATTTGGCGCCACTGATCTTGTTGAGTCCAGTGGAGCCAACAAATGCAAAGTAGTCATTTCACAGTAGCTGTTCTGTTGCCGGTTTTGCTGTATGATATTTTTTTGTTTTATACTTGGTAAAGTTTGGAACATAATTCCTAAGATGATGGGAATTTCGTCATTCATGGCAAACCTTACTTTGTCTCTTCAAACTGCAATATAATTTTTCATTTTGATGGCATGTGGTATTTTAAGCAGGGTATGACAAGATACTGTTGCAACATTTACCATTTATTAGATATGTAAAAAATTGTGCCTTTCAGATAAATTTTTACTTTTTGAGATAAAGCAGTACAGTAACACCAATTGTAAATTATGCACGTAGTTGTGAAGTCCAAAGTGGCAAGTCTAGCGTTTCCAAAGCAACGCTTTGAGATATACAATGAGCTTGCAACAAAACTACTTTGCTGAATTTTCAGTATTTGGCTTCAATTTGTCAATGTTTTGTGGATTTTACCTGCTTCATCAGTGACATTGTTTGGTGATCTTATTTTTCAAAGCAATATATTGCCTAGTGCATTGATTAATTTTGTCACAATTATTTTGAAACTTATCTAATGCCAGCAATTTTTTTATTTGTACGTCAGACAACATTTGTTAAATTTATTATTTTGATTCTGATTCTTTGCTTTGGGAAGAATCATAAAAGGCTCATTGACTTCTATAATTGGTCTATTTATGACAGCTGTACTGTTCATTTGTTGCCACTGAGTTGCTGCTTTTTAGTAGGTTTTGTAGTGCCAAATAGTTTTCCTACTCCATTATGAAGATTTTTTACGGTCCATTTGAGTTCCGACTACTTATTCTCAGGCTTTTTTTATTGTTTAATGTTTTTGTACTTTATTCATACTTCATGGCCAGTCTCTTCAACCTAACAAAGGTTTGTTTAATTGTTTCAGAATTGGATTTTATATAGTGAGACAATAAAAGTATCTGGTATGTATCTTTAAAATAACTAAAAAGTAAACAGTCAGGGTGCTAACAACCTCAAAAAATTGAAAACTCTATGTTTTAGGGAATGCTATTATTTTATCTAGTTCTTAGGTAAGTGTGTAGAAAAGATTGTCCTTATTGTTTGCTTATTGAAGTCATATAAGTTAGACAACATTGTAGGATATCCAGATTGAAATGCTTTCCAAAGTCAGCAGTTGTCTACTTTTTTAACTTGCATTTGAGTTAACTCACATTGTATTTACATCATTGACTAATATGAAACGAGGTCAGCTTCTAAAATCTATAGTCACCGGCAAAAAGCCACAGGGATTCTAAAACCCCTAATACATTTATTCTCAAACATAGGCCTTATCTTTTATCAGAGAGTATTTTCTGAATTTCTGAAAACCAGTTACATTACTCTGATTGACTGCTTAAACAGTTACTATTCAAGTCAAAAAGATGCCTGCTAAAAATAAAATGTTTCAATTGTAAAGAAAGGTTGTACGGCTAGCGTGTCATTTATACAGCCAGTGCATGATATGGTATAAAATATGTTTAAACCCTGCAACTCTAGTGAAAAGCAGAGACCACAATAAAATAGTTTTACATACCATTTTTGTATTCCTTATGAAACTCTATAAGTCTCAATACGTTAACACCAACTAATGACTTGAGAAAGAAACACAACTTCAGACCATTTTTTGAGCAATATTCAAAACAAGTTTTGATCTGCAAAAATCTATGGAGCAATCAGTTATATTCTCTGAATGGAAGTTAAAACATAACTTGCTTTGACTGAGTTAAGGTGTTTAACCCATAGTTGTTACCCATAGTTATTACAATGATCTAAAACTTGGTTCAAGAGAGCAAGTTTTGATGCTTTCATTATAATATTTGTTATATTTATTTTTTGAACAGATTTGAAAGCTTTGAGCATTCTTAGACTTATCAATGTACTTTTTGTCCAAAATAAATATATACAATATCTCAGACATTAAGTGAATTGTGTCACCATACTTTTTTCAGGTTCATGAAAAAACTAACTCAAGCTTTCTATGGTATCAGGAGTTCACAGAGAATGCTAGTTATTGTCAAGTACATATCTACAACTGCCTCCTTGGTGTTTTTTGGGTCTCTGGTATCATTCGTAGAAAAAACTCCCATAACCAACCGCCCAAGAATTTTAGTTCGTAAAAATAATGAAAATGAGGATGTTACTGCATCAGAAGAATATGTAAGAAATATTTTAGCCTTATTAGTTGTTATTGAGTTTTTCATGCATAAGCTAGGGTTAACATATCAATACTGTTTTGAGTTGTATTTACAATAATACATTATGATAGTGGTTTAGCGTTGTGTATCACCGTGTACTTGTGCACTTATTCTACAATGAACTTAAACGATGGATGATATTCAAATTTTCTCATACATTTTTAATGCCATATGAATACCTACAACAAGCATTACTCTGAACAACATCAAAAATTACAGAAAAACATTTGTTTGGTTTGATTAAGCTTTCATGTTCAAAAACTGTGATCTTCAGCTAAATTAACTTAAATTTTTGATAGAACCACAGAGCCTGGATTTGAAATGTGTGATTTGTGTTACTAAAGACTTTTTTGTCAGTAATGCTTCTTGTACCATCTTTAAAGCCTAAGCTATACTTTTAGCTGCAGTGTTGTCTCAGTATACATATTTTCAAATATAATTTTGTTTTTCTTTAAACTACTGACTGTGCTCCATAAAATAGTTTTATTTATTGATTGTCCAAACTATTAAGCCAGTTGCATAGGATTTTGAAAAAAACGTGTTTTGTTGTTTCAGCAGATTGGTGTACGTTACTGAGTTGGCTTTCATATTTGGTACACAATTTTGTGTAAAGACGTAACTTCTGTTAAAAATTATATCTGCAAGCAAAAAATTAAAAAAAACTGCATTTAGCATTCTTGTACAAAAAGTTTTTTGAAAAATATTTAAAATACCATGAAACATTATTTCATAGTATGATCCAGTGCAACTGCAACTACAATATAATCATCCATACTGGAAGATTGTCGATACCATTATTCAAAACATTGTCAAGTGCAACCCTGATGTCTTTCTTGGAGAGGGAATGTTATTTCCGAGATATGCAATTGAAACGAGCTCAACATCGCAAGCCTATGTCAATAAGGTAATTAAAAACAAACAGGTCAGGAAATACTTTCGTAGACCATGAATACTGGTTTTAGAACACTCTGTTTCATTTATTTGTCAAATCTTATTTTAGCTGAACATAACTTACATGTAAGTTGAAAAGATGAAAGATAGAAGCTGATGAAAGATAAAACTAGAATAAGTTTTAAATAAGATTGAACATTTTATCAGTTGATTTTCTGTTACAAAAAGATTTATTCTAATGATAAAAAAAGTGGAAAAAAATAAACTTTAGGTAAAACATGATTACGCAAAAAAAGAGAGAAATTGAAAACAATAAATATAATTTAGGGAATAAAAACACAGAAAAAACCAACATGTAAAGAAAGAAACAAGAAATGAAAACAATAAAAGTGAAAAAAGGTGGAACAAAGGGTTGAAAGATGGATAGGAGGAGACATGAATGAAAATATACACATTCACCTGATACAATTGCACACATGTGTGTGCGCGCGCGCGCACACATGTGTGCAATATATATATATCTATATATATATATATATAGATATAGATATATATATAGATATATATATATATATCTATATATATATATCTATATATATATATATATATATATATATATATATATATATATATATATATATATATATATATATATATCTATATATATATATATATCTATATATATATATATATATATATATATATATATATATATATATATATATATATATATATATATATATATATATATATATATATATATATATATATATATATATCTATATAGTATATGTAGTTTGCACTGTAAAGTAAAGTGCTCAGTAATCGAGTCAATTAGAGCTGTGTATGAAGTTTATTAAAAACTACAGATTAAAACCATTACAACTATTAGTTTCATGCAATCGGGTTGCAATCATCAATTAGAATGACTGAAAAGTCATTTTAGTCATTAAACCTCACTTTTAGTCACTCTACCTGAAGATCGCAATGTGATTGCATGAAACTAATGGTAGTAATGATTTTAACCTGTAGTTTTAATAAACTTCATATATATAATATATATATACATGTGTATATATGTACATATACATATATACATATAAAAGGTTTGCTATACAACATTTTTGCATAGCGATGTTGGTTAAAATGTTTGCTCAATACAATATGTAACAAAAATGTTTTAGATAAAGATTGAAATTATTAAATTACTGTTTACACATCGTGAAGCAATATTAGCAATTTTCGGTAAAATGGCTGGCACTTGGCAAATATCCGAATTTAAAAATTTAAAATTTTTTAAATTTTTGTTTTTTTTCAATGACGTTTTAAAGCTTTGCAAATATGTTCAACAGCATATCTTAAAAATTATTATTCATATTTATGTTTGCTACAGTTTGCGACAAAATCCGCTTGTTGAAGTGCAAAAGTGTAATAGCTATAAGCCGCACTGAACTGTTTAGCCCAGTTTAGCTGCCTCTTTTCTTGTTGAAATCGATATAAGACAACAGGCTTAACTTACATCAAATGTTATTAAGCCTAAAATAAACTATCATTTAGCAGCAGATCAACTTTTTTACAGCTTGATATATTTTGTTGCAATTCCTGGGTGAAGGTTTTTCAATACGAGTCGGGTTTTGTTGGAAATGTTCTTCTCTCTTGTAAACTAGTTTTAAGTTGTATTGAAACTCATACTCGTAATTCACATGTATGATTCACATTATTCACATTCCACCTTTTTTCTGCAAAACTAGATTTTTATAAGCAATATAACAATAAAAAAGCGAACTGGTTCATGAAAGCCTATCTGCTGCAAACTCAGTTTAAATAATGACCATTAGGATATTTAATGATATTCCCACGACCAAACGAGCCGGAGCGAAATTGGAGAGTTTTTATGATAAATGCATGTGCACACAGCTTACGAAAATAATTCATTAACAATGAAATAAACCCTTGTTTTGAAATCTCATCAACAAATTTAACCATCGTTTTGTAGAGTCGTTAAAGTATAATAACGACACAAAACACATATAAGCCTATTTAAAGATGTTACCAAGTCTTTGTAAACAGTCAGCATTATCTTAAAACTTACCCATCTGATCTGATTATACACAATCAGACAGATTAATTTGGACGAAAATCGCCACAAAACGCTTGAAAAGCTTGGGTTAATAAAAGATAAGACTGGCCTACGATATGCCAATAAAGTCGTGCAACATATAGTAGAACTATTTAGCAGTGCGCATTTCATGAGAAAACCGTGCTCATTTCATCAGTCTATGGCATTGTTTACTTGTAATCGAATTTATTCAAAGGTTTAGGTAATAAACGTAGACCGTTTGAGGCGTAGACCAAATTACAGGTACGAAATTGTGGTAAACAGTTTATCAGCCTATTTTTTTTGTCCAATCACCAAAGGTTTCATTATTTAAAACGTTAGTCGAATTTCTTTACAACTTATGTACAAGCTAGGGCCGAACTACGACGCCACTTTATGACAAGAACATTTTTTATTTTGTTGCAGTGTGCAGAAAACTTTCAAGGCATGAATGCTCATGCTTGCTTTTTGCTAAAGATTGCCATCAAAACCATTCTATATTCAACACAACCAACTTTCAAACTGTGTATAGTACACAGTAGCTTGCCATTTTACTTCTACTTTTGCATTTCAGAGTTATAATAAACATATTTCCTATTGTTGTTTTTAGAATACATGCATTACAGTAGGTTAGGCCTGCAGCTTAAATTAATATTTTTTTATCATTTTAAAACAGGTTTGAGATAGCAGATTAGGTGTGATTTTTTGTGCGATTAGGTGTGATTTATTATTGTATTAAACCAAGCTTTTCAAGCTATTTTTCAAACATTGCTATTTCAACTTCTATTTCAAACAAACCTCATTTACACTATACTCTGTCAACTCTTGCTGAGAACTATTTTTTCAACAACCAAAAGTACCCTTTCTTTTTTCCATTATCACTATGGTCGTGGGCCGTATGGCAGTGGAATTTCTAAGATGACATTTAATGATAGTTGCTAAATCTGCAATTGAGTGAGAAATATAAAATCAATCGTTACAGTGTTACAAAGCTGTAGTGAAAAACAAATGTCATAAAAAACGTTAATAATATTTCCAGTAAATAAATCAAAAAGAAAAACAAGTATTGTTTAGCACAGTTAGTTTTTTACTTCAGCAAACAGTTGCGATCTTACTGCTACTTCTACTTCGACAGTTCAGTTTCATATCTCAAATTCTCCTTCACTGTCTTGTCTCTTAAAAATCCTTTTGCTGCTTTACTAGCTGGTAGTAGTGCCCAAATAAATTTTATATGGAAAGAAAACTTTTTTGTAACTAATATTTTTTTTTTCATAACAGAAGAATAAATTTTATCAACCTGCAAGCCTGGTGCCAACCACAAACCAAATAGTTTTAAAATAGTAGAACAGGGTGTGTGATCATTGCCATAGTCGGTGGCTTTAACACAAACTGGTATACAAATTAGAAAATATTTTTAGAGGTTCATCAAATAGCGACTTCTAACAGTCTGCAATAGAAGGAGTACAGTAAAAGGTATATTAGGTGCACACTTCAACATCAAACATTAATTCTTGTAACAATATTTCATGCTTGATTAAAAAACTGGATAAATCTGGTCTGTGTGCCCTAGGTTGCCTACGTCTGTTCAAACACCTCATTTTTACATGGACAGTTGTTTGATGTGTTACTGGATTAGTCCGTAAACTGGCCTTTACATTCTTTGTTCTCTTGGTCAGACAAAATACACCTGTTACCCTTGTGCGTTTTGCTTTGTATTTAGTTATTTAATCTCAATCTTATTTTTGTAGGAGTACAACTCTGTTCAAAGTTTTGATAGTCAACTTATTCTGCAACATTATCATTTATATACACACACTTCTCTGTACTAATTATAATTATTAATTCAAAATATTGCCATTCTCTTTATTTCTTCTCAGTTTGCGTTTTTGTATCAGTATTTAAAAGTTTCAATTGTATTGGAGGTAGCAGAACCAATTTTATCTCGTCATTATTGAATATTTTTTGGATTTGAAGAAAAACATGAATTGTTAGTTTTCTCTTTAAATTGTTTGAATTGAACGATAAACTCTTTTCATGATGTAAAGTTTAAGAAAAGTTGTATTTTATTTTAACATAAATAACTTTGTGTACAACGATCAAATTCTTTAGAAATTACACCATGTATACCATTTTAAAGGTGGATATACATGTACATACCTACTGGGAAAGCAACTAGTATGATAAATTGGCAATTTGCTGTTTGTGTACGTCTTATGTACTGTAGAAATGACAAAAAGTAGGTGTCAACCAGCTGAAGCAAGTTCGCAAAACATTTAAAAAAATCAAATAGCTAAATTAAAGTCTACAAATAACTACTCATTACTATATATATTTAGACTAGCTTAAATTACTAAAATTAATTCTGTAAATAAAATTATCTGTTGACAACTACATTATGAGCCACTTTTTTTAACCTGTATTATTTTGTCATCAAATCTGTAACATACACATTAAAAAAATTGTTCAACAATCCTTTTAACTATGCTTAGAGTTTTCTAATATTTAAATTATGCATTGGCCAGACAGACACACAAAAAACAAACACCTTTATTCAGAAATAGAAACAAAAATGTAGTATACATTAAATGAAAAATATCGTTTATGTGCCAAATCATTTTATTACCTGTGCAATGTTGTACATTTATCTAACTTACACAAATACATTTCAATGCTTGTCTGTTTGTTGGTATCTGTGTCTGTCCAATTAAAACAACAACATTTTGCAGAGAAAAACTGTTTTTGCACTGGATACTAAATTGAGCAGTTTTATAGACAAATTACATTTATCCAATGCAATACACTAATTAACTGGCCATGTCGTGGAATTATTTGAACACATACTTATTACACATATTATGTTCATTATGTCACACCTAGCGCTGCAGCTAGATTTACCCATGAAGACATTTCATAAGAAAATGTGTGGCCTTATATGAAAAATAATATTATAAAATGGGGACCATCTAATGTATTATAACTCGATGCAAGCAGCTAATGGGATGAGCTGTTAAATGACATACTTATGTCACTGTTTTAGTTAACAAATGTTTTTTAATGAGTGAGGGGTCAATACATCTCAACTCTTTTTGGAAACTTCAGAGAAAGTCAGTGAAACTTAGGGTCTGCTACACATTTTTGACGCAAATGTCATGTCAATCTAGCATGCTAGCTTAGAAATAATCGAGAGGCACAAAATGTACACTTTAATAAATATAAAAGTACAAAAAGACGACCACGTAGCCAACAAAAAAATGAAAAAATGGGCTAGTATCGCTCATTTGGAGAAAAATTAAAAAAAAAACTCTGGCATGAAACTTCTTAATGTTTTAGGCAAAATAACACAGGTCCATCAAATGTGGCTTACCCAATTAATAGCCGCAATTAATAAAATTAAAGTGCGGAAAATCATGTTATTAGGACTTACTAAAACCTTAAAGATGGTGCTAAAACTGCTAAGGTTTTTAGAAAATTACACAACCTTGAGTAGACATTACTAACTGCTTTGTCTAACTAAAGTCTAAATATTTTTTATATAATAACTCAGATGAAGGAATAGTGTATTTTAGTGACTTGAGTTTTTAATAAACAAAAAGTAAAGTTTAATTAAATAAAATGAAATAAGTAACTTTGCTAATTTTAGTGTTTCTGTTCACATTTATTTTAGACAGAGCTAATTGTTATACACAAAGGACTAATTGATACCAAAGAAAATGATCATCAGCTAGCATTTGTAATTGCACATGAATTGTCTCATTCGCTGCTGAGCCACCAAGTAAGTGGCCACCTAAAGTTATATTAAATTTTGATATTATATATTACAATATATTTATAATGTAATATAACAATGTAATAATACATTTATATTATGTATTATATTTATATTAGATTTGAGTTGAACAAATATTTACAAATACTTTGCTTAAACTTTCACATCAAGCTCTAATTGAAACAATTTTTTCCTGTAGTTTAATGTAATTTCATTGTCTTGAGCAAATATGCAAAATAACCATATTGAAATTTAGCTCGAAAGGCGTTCTTTGTCGGCTGTAACTGATGTCGGAAAGTGGTTCGTTCACATCACAAACTGGATATGGGTGTCTAACCCAGGCATCGCTCTTGTGATATCTTATTGGATAGAAGGAATTTGCTATGTAAGTAAGTTTATGTGTTGCATCAAATCTGGCACATAATGTAGCTTAGCTATAGCTCTGAGCTTATTGTATATAGATTCATACTTGTACAAAGTATGCTTGAAAAACTTGATTAATACGTAAGCCTAAAGTTGCTACCTCTATACATCTGTTGTTTTGTCACCAACTATAAAGGATAAGTTCCTTGAATTTTCATTGAAAGTATATTTGTCAGTCTCACACAACTACAATACAATTGAGGCATACATCAATTCACGTAAACAAATATGGACTTACGTGAACAATTCAATTTAAAAAAATGGGAGAGGTTAGTATAAAATTCGACCACATATTATATACAATATGCTCAAAAATAATGAGTAAAATTATATGAGGTATAAAAACTTTTGGTACTATTGTAAAATGCAAGTAGTTAATAGCTGTTAGTATTATTTAATAAAATATTCGTACTGTAACTACTAAATATTGCTATATTTGGCAATAACATAACTGCAGTAAAATAAGCATAGTATACTATGTGTAATGTATAATATATCTAATGCTGCAAATATATGTTTGAGGACAATTAACCTAAACAAAAACATAACTATAATAGATGCGGAAACAAAAATCATGATTTTGAAAAAAAAGTATTTGCGTTGTTTGCTTCACAGGTTGATGCTTAGTTTTTCTGTCGGTTGAAACAATTTTTATGGCTATTCATCAGTATCCAAAGTATTTGATAACTTTCTATTTTTGTCTGCATTGCTAAATTCGTTGACATTAGCTCCGAAACTGATTTTTAGCACAGCAAAACGTTTAACCTTAATTATTTGAAAAACTTACCTCGAAAACAATGCTAAACTTTTGGGCCATGCACACTGCACAAGTTGTAGTTTGATAAGCTTATTAACAAGTTTGCCTAGGAGACGTTTGACTGGAACGTATCTTGTTTGAAAGTTGAGGTGTGTCTGTATATTCTCATATCTATATCACAATCTTTATATATTTGTTTTTTACTGAAAGATTCACAGATTTGTAGAATATTTTTCTGAAATTTTTTAATGATGTATAAGACAAAGACGAAATCGTAATCTATATATATATATATATATATATATATATATATATATATATATATATATATATATATATATATATATATATAAAATTGGGTAAAAATGAAAGTTAAAGTTAAGTTTAAAACAACTTTATTACTAATAGTTTCATATTGCCATGCAATAATCATCAGATAAAATTGTTAGCACTGAAAACGACTTATATATAGATGGAAATAAAAGCGTAGGTCTTAAAATACCTAAATACACCACTGATACGTAGGATTAAAATTAGCAAGCAACACGATTTAAAGCCTCAACAAAGCAGAAGTTTAAAAGTTAAGTCTTAAAATTGCTTAAAAGGAATTTGCCAGCATGTCTACATGTTGAAACTAGTTCGCAGCGTTTGTTTAAGGTAGCAATGTTAGGATTGTATATAATATAAAATTTCTCATACAGACATAGGTTGCATCTGCCTGTGGTCTTGTTGTATGATGTAGCTCTTTTGACTATGCTCCACTTGATGTTATATTCTATGCCTTGGTCTTTTAAGGTCCATATGTGCTTACTGAGCTCGGTGCTTGATCTTTTCTCTACATTTCTAAAGGTTGTCATATGATTGTAATAGCGTTGTTTGAATGTGGTGTCAGTCAATCCTATGTAATGTTCGTCCGCAGATTGATCATTGGTGGTGACTGTCGCCTTATATACAATTGACTTGCTCAGGCACTTTCCTTGTAGTGGGCAGCCATTCTTATGTCGGCAGTTGCATTCTCTTGGTTCTGTAGTTATAGGGGTCTCATTGTGATGCTGCAGCAATCTGGTATTATGAGCGCTAATGATACTGCTCACATTGTTCATACAGCTGTAGCTTAATTTCACAAAGTTTCTATTGAAGATCTTACGAAGAGCGTGTGATTTAGGGAACTCTGTGTCCAGGATATTAAAGAAAATCTTACCGATGTTATTAGCTACATTTTTGCTGAATGGCGGGTTGTACCATAGTATCGGTCTTCGTCTGGTATTCTTGTCTCTGTTTTGCGCATTGTTTGTCGGGGCAGGCTGAAACACAAGCTTGTGTTTGTGTCCGCTTAGATTGAGTGCCTGCTGGTATATGTCAGTTTCGGTGGTAAATGTGGAGTTGTCTGATGACAGGCTGCTCAGTCTCCTATTTATACCTAGTGGTATATTGTTAATTACTCCAAGTGGATGATTGGACTTGGCGTGTACATACTGTGGATGTGTATTTGGCTTGTGGTAAATTCTGTGTATACCGGTCGTCAGGTTTAAGAAGTTGGCCACCTTTTTGTTCGCCGATACAGTTATGCGTAGTCCGTTCTTGTGGAAGATAGAGCAGAGTTTTTTCTTGATTTTCTCAGCTTCTCTTGGGGTCTTGTTGGTTATTCCAACATATATATATATATATATATATATATATATATATATATATATATATATAATGGCAAAATGGCAAAAAGCTGGCGAGTGTACAAATTAAGCGGGGCATCTATCAAGGTGACTCCTTATCACCGCTGCTCTTCTGCATATGCCTAAACCCTCTAAGCAATATGTTGGAGGAGACTCAATATGGGTACCAGTTTAAGAGTGGCACCAAGATAAACCACTTCTTCTACATGGATGACATCAAGCTGTACGCTAACAAAGAAAGGGACATTGATTCGCTAATACACCTCACTCAGGTATACATCAAGGACATCGGAATGACCTTCGGTATTGAGAAATGTGGAAGGCTAATTCTTAAGAAAGGCCATTCTATGCTCACAGATGGCCTAAGAATGCCAAATGGTACCATCAAAGATATAGAAGAGGGGTACAAGTACTTGGGGATTATGCAAAGCAACATCAACCATGAAGCCGAGGTACGTCACAAAGCCATTACCGAATACAAGAAACGCTTTCAGCAGGTCTTACGGAGCCAGCTCAATGCCAAGAACCAAGTCATGGCAATAAATACCTACGCACTGCCAGTAATAAGATATCCAGCAAGCATAATAAAGTGGACTGAGGAAGCCATCAAAGAAACAGATATAGCAACTCGTAAACTGCTGACCATGCATGGAGCACCCCACCCAAAATCTGATACTACTAGATTGTATCTTGATAGGAAAGATGGTGGTAGGGGACTCAAAAGTGTACAGCAGACAGTGAAAGAGGAGGAGCAAAGCATCAAAGCATATGCAGCCTCCATGGCCATCTCAGATAAGTTGCTAGATGAATTTCAATCGGCTGCTCCTACAACGGACCTATGCCCTGATGATGAGGAAATTGACTGGCACACAAAACATCTTCATGGTGCTTACCACCAACAAATATCTAAGGTTGGCGATCTTCACCAGACATATATGTGGCTGAACAAAGGAAACCTAACGGCCAATACAGAGTCCCTGATCATGGCAGCCCAAGAGCAAGTGCTCCCAACAACGCAACTCCAAATGAAAATCTATCACACTAGAGATGATCCTAGATGCAGATGGTGCAAAGATGCACCTGAGACCATCCAACACATCATCAGTGGATGCAAGCAGCTAGCAGGGAACGCATACACTGAGCGACACAATCATGTCGCAGGTGTTGTGTATAGAAGTCTATGTGATGAGTATGGCCTTAATAAACCACAACACTGGTGGGAAGCTCCTGGTAAGGTCAATGAAAATGACCACGCTAAGATCCTCTGGGACTTCTACATCCAAACTGACAAGCATGTGCTAGCAAACCAACCAGATATAGTGGTGGTAGACAAGGAGAACAAGAGAGCTACTATAATAGATATAGCAGTACCCAATGACTACAATATAGCCAGCAAAGAAAAAGAAAAGGTAGAGAAATATCTCCCTCTTGGAGAAGAAATTGAAAAATGCTGGAATGTAAGAACAACTGTAATCCCAATAGTCATTGGGGGCACTAGGCGCAATAACACCGGCGCATAAAATGTGGCTTGCCCAAATACCAACAGCAATCAACTCAGGTGAGTTGCAGAAAAGTGCGCTATTGGGAACAGCTAAGATCTTGAGGCGAGTACTCAAACTCCCAGGTCTCTAGTAGGAGCCTCGAGTTAGAGCAGAATTTACCACCCATACGGGGTATCCGGAGTGAGGAAACAACTTATATATATATATATATATATATATATATATATATATATATATATATATATATATATATATATATATATATATATATATATATATATATATATATATATATATTTGGCAGCCAGGCACATCTCACATATTTTCACTACCCTCCCGACTAGCTGCAGGCTAGTACCAACTGAATTTGAGGTGGTGTAGGGTCTTTTCCATATCAGAACGGGCTAAGGCATTTGTCTGTCCCATGGTAGTTTTTTGCATAGTTGTAGGGCAGATCGATCACCATCTTATCTTACATGGTTTTGAAAAGCCATCCAAATTTCAAGCACTCCATCTGGCCAAACTCAGACAGATCTTCACATATTATATGATAGGCTCAGCTTCCTGCATATTAACTTTAGCTGTTTTTCCGGCACTTCATTTCTGTGGCAGTACCTTGGTACATAGTGGCCACAGTTTGTGGACTATAACCCGTAACTTTGTCGGTTCATCCCTTTGGCTAGCTTCTTCAGCGGTTATTCATGCTGCAATGAGCATTGGATTTTCTAAAATGTCTGGGTTGGATATTGAAAAGGATTCAAAAGATGACAGTCTCATGGAACTGCCATGGGTGCACAGGTTCAATTCCACCCTTATCATGGCTGGAGTTCACTTGAGCAGTCAATCAGGGATCGTGGATATGCGATATTTACCAGGTTCAATCTCACCTCGCTTGAGGTGTAAGTCCTGTTCAGACAACCAAGTGGTATCTGCCTGATTGACTGTCACTGCTGTTATATGGGCAAGTATTTCCCGGGCAATTCTTGCCATGGTTTATCCTTGTTCGTTGGTTTTGCACAGGCAGCAGTTTTTGCTGGTTTGCTAAATTAGGCCGCTGGCACTGCTGTGTTTCTGGCTAGATCAGGGCTACCAGGTTACCCGGAATCCTGCCAGTGTTTCAAGACATGAAGCCACCTAGTTGGAAGGCCTTCTTTTCTATAAAAACACCAAAAAGAAATGACATTGATTTACTGATTTCATAAGAAAAGCTTCTGGCTGTTACAAGCCTAAAGGCTACTTTATGGCTTTAACCACCTCTAACATTTCTGTCTGTGTTACGCAGTAGTTGCATTTCGCTGGTGCCAGAGGATTGGTATAAAAAGTGGTGGTCTTTTCTCCGCGTTCCTGAACCTAGAAAAATTGATTAGCTATATTGTATGTGCTAGTGTTGATTTCTAAGACGTGCTGCTGAATGAAGTAGGTGTAGCCCAAAAACAAACACAGAAGTGTCGCTGCGTTTTACATGATCAGAGGCTGTTTGGTCTCCGTCTGTTCATCTTTGTGTCTCGCCCTTGGCATTCGGCTTGTGAAATGAGTGGGCTACTGTGGCAAACTCCAGAATGTATTGCTGGTGAAACCCAGCAGCTCTTAGTAATTTTTAGATACTCATGATTCCTGACATGGTTGACCACTCCAAGACTACTTCGAGTTTTGCTAAAATGACAAAAGCTTCTTGTTAGGCAATCTTTACTAAGTTATATACTTAAAGTTACAGCAACTCACCTTTTGAGGCTTCAGTTTTGATCGGGCTTTTTTGAGTCCTTCTAAAACTTCCTCAAGGTAATACTGATATGACTCAAAGTCAACAGACATTATTTGTCTAGGTATAACAACAGTTCTCCTAATGGATGCCATTTAGGATCGACTCCATGAGTCTCTAAATAATGGCTGAGGTCATTGTCAGACCAAAGCAACATCTTTTACTTTCAAAAACAAGACAATATAAAGAAAGCAGACTTTTTTTAGGCAGCAGAATTCATGGGTATTTGCCAGTACTCGTGATTAAATCGAGCGTACTAAAGTATCGACTGCTAGATGGGGCATCTAAGATGTGGTCAATGAACAAAAAAGACTACACATAATGTTTGGTAACAGCATTCAGAGGCCTACACTAGTTGATATATAAATGTCGCTTTTGGTGTTGATTTTTACAACTACTTCTGGTAAGCTTCAAGCTCTTCCGGATGGCTCAATGACTCTTTATGTGAGTGAGTCTTAGAGTTGCCTCTTCTTTTCCACCTCATTCCTAAACCTAGCCTATGAGGGTGTTGCTGAAGTGGTAGTGCTTTGGCCTTGAGTGGTATGAAATGTTCAATTTCTGAAGACTTCCCTATATCCCTGCTGCGATTGCCGTTTTTTGTAATATAACTAGTTAGCAGTGCAGCCAAATTTATAGCATTCCAAAGTTGGTTCAAAGGTACAAAAAAAACTTATCGAACGGAACTGACTTAATCGCCTATAAATTAGATACCATTTTCAACCAGTACTTGTTTTTCTTACTTTATGTAACAACTCAGTTTGCTTAAAAAAGTCTGTAGAAAGTTTACGTTTTTATGTTTTAAAATGAGTTATGCACTGCCCATCTGTATTGATACTAAAGTCAATCTGACAAAGTGACCTTCTTAACAACCATTTCATTGGTGTATTTTTTCAAATTTTTGAAAGTGTTTGAATGTTCAAAGACGCATAGAGAGTTCTGAAGGTCTTATTAATATTTCTAGTTAGGTTAATAATTAACACTAACAACCAATTGAGCCTAGCCAATGTCAGTCATTGCAACAATGATGGTCTGTGTTACAGCTTGCCTTGCTATCTAAAAGAAGAAGTCATGAATACGAGGCAGATATGGTAGGACTGGAGCTTGCTGCCAGGGTTAGCATGATCCCCATTTCTTGTTAAATTTATATCAGTTAGGTATTTTTGCATCATATAATATAATAAAAATAATACCATAAAAGTGTTTCAAATGAGTTAGCAAGTTTATGTTTAAATATAATGATGTATAGCAACAAAGTAACTAATTAAATAAATTCACTTATAAAATATTTTACGATATTTGGATTATATAATACAATAAAAATAATACCATAAAAGCTTTTCAAATGAGTTTGCATTTTTATGCTTAAATATAATAATGTAAAACAACAAAGTAACTAATTCAATAAAATGATAAACTTCAAGTATAAAAAATGTTCAAATAAATAGTGTGATCTAACTTGATTTACCAAAGCATTAAAAATCTTGTTAAATACAAAATGTTAAATTGTAGTTGATCATGATTCGAATTATTAAAATACAATAATACGCTACACAACATAGTTGAATACAAAATTATATTGTTGTTGCATCACATCATGAACATTGCAACATGAAACAACATAGTAGAGTGAAACATTATGCAATCAAAAAATGTAATTTCAAAGTGGTATAACAGTCTATCTACAATTGAACAAAGATAGCAGTGCTTACAATTTGAATGAGTTAATAGTCATAACTCAAATAAATCATAATATTTCCTTTTAAATGGCTTCAACTGTCACTAAAAACATTTAAGGCAAGTGTTTGCACTAAAACACCAGTTTTTTGACATTTTGCCATTAGGTTGTTATTCAAGTCTATTATTTGTTTGGTTATCTTGTGAAATAAGATCATAAAATAAGGTATCTGTTAATAACAATTAACATTTAATGCACCTGATGTGCATATTGTATGTTATTATTAGTTTTTTTTAACTGCAGCATTATGCTGGTAAAACACAACTAAGTTGTTACATCAACCATTGATGTCACATTCGGCTAGCAGCTAGTGATGTTACTGATATATGATGTAAGGTTATTTTTGCATTCTTCTGATATTGCTAACAATGTATGATATAGGGTAACTCATCACTTTGATAGGTTTTTTAACGCGTGAATCACTTTATTAATTCAGGCTGGTTATGATCCAAGAGAGGTTTTGAAGGTCACACCATTTGCAAGTCACACTCTAAGGGTCTTTAGTGAGCTGACCAGTACACATCCTTCAGGTGCACGCAGAGTGAAACGCATGAAGAAAAAGCTTCCTTTGGTAAATATTATTACCTATGATTTTACCACTATATAAAGTGCCATACGTCAGAGGTAGTCAAGCTTTGGTTCATGGATCAAATGTGACATACTTGCTTATTTAGAATGGTCCATTAGTTGGTGCTAACTTTTGTGTGTGACATAGTTCTAGAAACTCATTTAATTGGTTCTGCATAACCTATGGGCTGTGTAATTATTGAAAGTATTGGAAATTTCTGTAATACATTACATAATGTTTGATCAATGTATTAATGATACGCATTTATGCATATATAGACTTTATAAACACTGTACTATGCATGACATCAGTTTGTAATTGTGCTATATCATCTGCTAATGAATGACTCATTAAGTAATGTATATCTACCTGTAATGACATCAGTGTTTTATTGGTTAATAACTCTCTGTTGGTTACCAATGATTACGGTGACAACTATGTTTTGTTTTGTATAACTTATTAATCTGTACATGAACATATCGATTGTGGTTAGTAAATATAAAAAGCAGAATTTACCATCTACCATTCACCTGACAATTGAGGTTATGTTTTCTATTTGGCACTCTGCAAAATTTTAGTGCTTGACATGCCATGATGTAGCGGTTTTTATTAAAAAAATCACCACAAGAAGCGCTACAATGTTGGGCACAGAGACAAGCTTGAGTAGATATTTCTACCGATTTCCAAGCATAAAAGACAAAGTTGATATCATGTAATGGCAATTATGCCAGAGACTGCATGGTTACAAAACTTTACATTACTGGCAAATAAATCTGCAGAGGATGTTATGTGTGTGCCACAAAAGCTTGAAAAATCTATGACGCTAGATCGTCACATGGATCTAACAAGGTCTCGTATGTTGGAAGTTGCAGCAAAGTGTTTCCTAGCATAAATGATATTGTGCACAAGCTGCAATCAGTAAGGCTATTTGGACATACATGTACCAAATGCACAGATGAACTATCTAATGATCTAGTAAGGCAACTACACGCAGAAGTGCATGAAACAATGGTATTTGTTAACCCAAATTTTAAATAGAGTCAACATGAGTCATATCATGTCATATCATAACCAAATATATCTTTGATATGTTCTAATTGGCCATATTTATCATTTAAACATATTTCTGTCTTCATGAATCTGCACACAGAAATACTAGGTTGCTGTAATGAGCATAAACATGGTTGTAAAATGAAAAAGCACTGTACTGAGTAATTGTAATTTTAATTTTATGTTAGCTTGTTGCTAACTTTGATATTTGCTGTTTGTATTTGGTAATTTTTATTTTTGTATGTGCGCTTGCTATTTGCTAGTTTGTAAATAGTTTAAGAAACAATTTTTTTTTGAAGAGCTGTTAACTGTTGGTGTCATTGAAGGCAACTCAACAAGATTCACGATACACACCCATAACTTGGTTAAACCAAGAGAAGTAATAATGTTTCGTACTAATCATAGTTTTATTACCACTGATGAAGCACCAGCAAAGTCTGGAAAAAATGAGGATTGGTATGGTGATTGAAAACATGCCAGACAAAACTGTTAGCCTTCAATTTCTTAATTCATTAAACACCACAGTGTGGTAAACTCAATAGAAATATATTATGTTGATGAAAAAAAGCAATAAGACTATCAACAACCTCAAGAAAAGATTTGCACTATGTTGCAAAAAACTAAGACAGTCTCTGAAATGAAATAACATCCAGTATGATGAGCTTCTCATTCAGCACAATGTGTGTTGGCTCAGTAGAGCAATTGAGGAGTTCATTATTTTTGTGCTTGCTTTTCAATTGGTTGTTGTAAAACTAGGTCAGCTTTTTGATTTGTTGACTTAGTTTTGTAAGCTATCTCTCCACTTCCTGAGCTTTCATGATGGATGCATCTTCAACAAGTAATTCTACTGTAGCAACATTAAATGACTTTTTGGAAAAACCTGTGCAAATAACATGACCTGGTAACAGTAAAAAGAACAAAGAGAATGTAGAAGGTAATTAATTTAAACCTTTTACTGTTAAATTGGCTTGAAACCAAAATTTAACTAAATTGCAGAAGGCAAAGAAAAATGAAACAATCACATCAAATACAATGCATGTTTGTTCGTGTTTAGTACAAAAGTTAACTAGTGCTAGTAGTAGTAATCTACTACTATTTTTGCTATTAACTCTTTCGCAAGCCAATGTATCGGCTGGCACAGTAAAATAAGTACAGACCATAAGTCGATGGATCGCCTTACCAATAGGGTGTCACTTTTCTTTTCATTACAAGACCCAAACATTAGCTAGACTAATCAAATGATGTCTTAAACAACCTTACTGCCAATCACGTGCAACCAATAACAAAACTTTGGCCTAACAATTTCATTTTTAATTATTTTTCAAAACGGCAAAACCTGATCGTTATTTTCATAGATATAAAAAACACACCCCGTTTGTTCAACGCAAAAAAAAGTTGCGAGTGTGAGATTTACTAAATAAATTTATACATATTATGTAGAAAATTTCTTTCTAAATAAGATGCATTTTACAGTAAAACAATATACGGTATGTTTTTACTTTTGAGATATTATTGTATATAACATGTTGGTTCACCGCTTGTAACTAGTCCGCATTAATTATTAATTCACATAAAGCTGTGGTTAAAGTCAGATTATTATCTAAGACTTATTGTTTAAATCACTGGTTGCTGATTCTTTCATGTCAAAAGCAGTTATTTCTGGAAATAGCTGCTTTTGTAAAAAAATGCAGGAATCTGTTGGCTGTTTACCATGCTTCTTGACAAAATTGTTGAACAAAAAGAAAGTATAAGCTTGCTTTGTCATTTGTCTTGAGAATTAGCTAAAAACTATGCCAATTATACTGAACAATATTGAGTATACAAACTTTTCTTGATTGTGAAAAATGCTGAAGTCAGAAATAACTGGTTTTGGAAATGAACTCCTCAATTGCTCTCAGCAGAAAATGGCCGTTACCAGCAGACTTGCTTGCAATTCTTGTAACAAGTAGCTTGAGCCCTGAGGTTTTAGCTAACATGCTATAAGGAGAAAAGTACAGCTGATATGGCTTTTCTGATTCACGTTTGTGAGCATCTCAAGATTCTCAATTTATAACTGCTAGGATGAGACAAATGAACTGTTGATATTCATTTAACTTAAACAAGCATGAGTTTGGCAGCTAGGATTATTCACAAGTGACATTTAGATCTGATATGTTGAACGGCCCTCGCCTCAAGTTATTGCAACATGAAAGAAAGTAAATTGATATTTAATGCTGTTGTGAACATATCAACAACTTGAGTAATGACTCTTCAAGGCGTTTTAGCGACTTCGGCAAATTAAACAAGTTGACTCTGCCAGTAAAAGCACCATTGATTTTTGAAATCAATGGTGATTAGGCATTGATCATCTAGGCGCTTCCTATTGACTTGTCAGTAGCTGCCATATCAATGGAACTATGTGACCTTCAACCTTCAGAGATATCTTGACTTCAAAGTTTCAGACCAAAGCTGCAACAACGGCATTTTATTTTTACAGGACTCAACTAACACCGTGGATGCGGAAATGTCTGCACTTCGCAAACTGAACATTATCAAATCCCAACAGTTCTTTGTTCTCATGAAATACCACATTTACCAATCAATAAGATTAGCATTTGACCCAAAAAAACTAAACTACACAAAATCTTTGAGTACTTAAACCCAACCAAGTTCTAGTCAATAGAACTTTGGAATCAGTTTGTGCTTTTTGGTTTACTACCGTGGTGTACGTACATGTATAGTTACTCATTTTGAATGTAATTTAATGTATGTCTATAATTTATTATAATTTATATTCCTATGAAAACTAGAATGACTATTGTTCATTGCCTGTGTTCATAACCTGTGTTTATTTGGAAATATACAAGTACTGTAAATATCGTAGCAAAAACCTTTCCCCGCTTGAATGATTAACTTATAAAATTTATTTTGCTAGTGAGAAGTTTTGGTCAAGCCAGCTGAAAACTATTGGACTTGCACAGCTTCTAAAAAAATCAAAAAGAAAATCTATAAAGCGCACTTCATTGTCAATTGTTCTTATTTTATTTTAGCTGCTGGAGATTATGGAAAACTCATTTTGCAAACAGAAAATAACAAGACTTAATCAGTTCCAAAAGGAGGTGTCACCAAAGTTCGGACATTGAATATTATTTTAGTAGCTGTAAATTTGATCAAAAAATGAGCAAAGCAATAATGAAAATCTTTATAATATTAACAGCCTGATTTTTAAAATACCATAATAAAATTGGGCTAGACATTATGCGATGATGAAGGTGCTCATGATGAAGGTTCTGTGTGAAGGTATATCTACCAATTATATACTCTTACGATAACTGTGGCTTAAAACATTTCTTAAATGAAAGATTATTGATAACATAAATAAAAACAATCCAATGATGATACTAATAATATAATGAGAAGCAATAGAATTGTTATTTTCTTAATTATCATTAATTTGAAGACCAATGCAAGAACTAAAATGTGAATAGTTACTAAAAAATAAATAATATTATACAAGTTATTCATTCAAGGAGTAATAAAAAGTTTTATGAGCATATGATCAACAGCATCACAAACCATATCACAAAATTATCAGCATAATGGTCGGTAATCTCAATAATGATACAAATATTAAAGTATATTTATGAACATGGGAAAATGATAATGGAAAGATCATTTACATGATTAATGATAAATATATGAAGATCAAACTAATATAATATAAATAGTGATAAAGTGAAATTAATATTTAATTATTTATTAAAATGACGAGCACTATTACAATAAGTTATTACTGACAAAGGAAACATATGATCTTGATATAGTGCACTGGATCTGATGGGTAGATATGATTATATATGAATAGACATGTATAGATGTGTATATATACAAATATAAATATATATGTATATGTAAAAATTAATTAACCGGTTAACCCTTATGGGTGGTAATTTCTGCTCTAACTTGGGTTTCCTACTACAGACCTGGGAGTTTGAGCACTCGCCTCAAGATCTTAGCTGTTCCCAATAGCGCACTTTTCTGCAAATCACCTGAGTTGATTGCTGTCGGTATCTGAGCAAGCCAAATTTTATGCGCCGGTGTTATTGCGCTCAGTGCCCAAATGACTACTGGAATTACAGTTGTTGTTACATCCTAGCATTTTTCAATCTGTTTTCCAAAAGAGAGAAATTTCTCTACCTTTTTTTTCTTTGCTGGCTATATTGTAGTCATTGGGTACTGCTATATCTATTATAGCAACCATTTTGTTCTCCTTTGCCACCACCACTATATCCGATTGGTTTGCTAGCGCATGCTTGACAGTCCGGATGTAGAAGTCCAAGAGGATCTTATCATGGTCATTTTCATTGACCGTACCAGGAGCCTCCCACCAGTGGTGTTGTTTATTAATGCCATACTCATCACATAGACTTATATACACAACATATGCGACATGATTTTGCTGCTCAGTGAATGCGTTTTCTGTTAGCTGCTTGCATCCACTGATGATGTGTTGGATGGTCTCAGGTGCAACTTTGCGCAACTGATATATACCAATTATATATTTATATATATATATAAATATATATATATATATAAATAACTCTATATATAAATATATATATATAAATAACTCTATATATAAATATATATATGTATATATATATACATATATATATACATTTATATATACATTTATATATATATATATATATATATATATATATATATATATATATATATATATATATATATATATACTCAAAATATGTAGGATGGGAGGCCCCCTAATAAGAGGCCTTCGTATATATATAAATTATTTAAAATGTGTATAGCAAATTGATAATAGGAGGCGGAACAATTTTGCCTCCTATCATGGATATATTTTTAATTTCGTTAGAGGTAGTTTTGAACTTGGAGTTGTCTCCTCGTTGATTTGTGTCCAAAATTAATGAATTCTTTGGTAAAATTTGTTCACACTACAAAAGTTAAGTCTCCTTACACCAAAGTTTGCCATAAAATGCACAACTGATGGCTGCCAGCAGAGCTTTTATAGGCAGGTTTTTATCAGGCATGAAATCAAAGTGTTTTGTGATGTAAAAGAAAAACAAACCAATTATGAATTGAATTACCAAGAAGTGGTTTGGGAATATAAAACCACAAAACTGATGGTTTGATTTCGATGATGGTAGTCTATCTTTCGAACTTGTCTGTAAATTGGCTACTTTTCCACAAAGTACAAAAATTCATAGCATTTTATTTATTGCACAACAAATATAGTTTGCAAATGTGGATGTTGGCTGACTGGTTATGGTCATGGCAAAAAGGGACTGAATGGTAGGTACTAGAACAGCTGGTTTACCTAACATTTTTATCCAAAAAGTTGTAAATGCATTAAAACCAACTAAATTAGTTTGTATTTTATTACCTCCCAAGGGTGCCAAAAATAAATAGCACACATCAATAAGTTTATGCAAACATAGTATGATCATGCAGAACTACGCTAAAAAATTTGTCTTTGGTTATTAATGTTAATTAATCAACAACATATTGATACATAATTAAAAAAATACGATACAATAACATATAAATTTAAAAGATAATTTCTACAAAAGTAGAAACACCATTATTCAAACACATACAAAATGTTCACAATGTGTTTTTATTATTTTGTATGATTCATCAGTGTCAGTTTATAAAACATAGTTATAATGTTTTTATTTTGAATTGCAAAATCAAGCTATTGATATCTAAGGTTATTTACCTATGTACATATACGTATGTACATGTATATAATTTAAGTGCGCATGTAACAATCATAGGATATGGAATGTTCAACAATAGATAGAAAGTAAATTTTGACTTCACCCTGACATTCTAAATCACTGCAAAATAATTTTGATGAAAAAGTTGCTAATCTGATGCTTCTATGGAAAGAATCGTTTTTACAGGGGAGATAAATCCTAGAAAATCATTTTTATCAAATCTCTCATAGAAGTGGAAATGACAGCTACGGCACTTCTTCAGCTTTGAATTATCCATACAACAATTAGTCTAAAGCACTGCATAAATTTCCTCTGAAAAACGGTGCAAATGGAAATGCAAGATAAACTGCCTTGGCGCACGGTCTATACTGCTTGAAAGTGTTAATCGACTTCTTAACAGGTGTTCAGAAAACCATGAACAGGCCATTAAGCATGCCACTAATTAACAAGCTTACACTGTTCTGTCTACAATTGAACAAACATACTGTGAGAATCGCATGCAGCTAGTTTTGCGATGAAGGCAGCAAAACGCCAGTTATTTTGTCTTAGTTCATTGGCTACTACTACAATGATGCATCAATAGTTACAAAGAAGATATTTTCTTGCTTCTACTAGCATTTTATATTCATATAATTGTAAATAATAAAACATTGCCTTTTGCCAATAAAATGCTACCTCATCAAGCAGAGAGTGTTTAAGCGCATTACTTCATTTAATGAAGAACCAGTTCAGGCATTCTTTTTCTACCTGTTTTAATAACAGCACATCAAACAGAACAGACACTAGTCAATCATTTCTATAGTATATGGAATTTTTGTCTGGGCCTCTGAAGCCAGGGTTAGAGATTTAGAAATCGTTGTTTTTATTGGTTTCAAACGTGTGGTATACAGCTTAAGAGTCAACTACCTTAATGCATGCAATAATGAGCTGCCTTCTTTAAGGATAGAATAATCAAAAATATACTTATTTTCTGCACATTATCGACACACATGACCATTCCTCAAGATACAGCGGACTGCCAGGGGACTAGTAATAATAATAACAATAATAACTGTAAAGTATGAAGGCCGCATTCTAAAGAAATACACAAGGACCAGAGTGAAGAAATTATACATATTTTAAATGAACTGATAACTAATAATGAAGAAGGAATACAAATATAGAATTTAGAGAAAAACGGAAATTTGCTATGCTAGATAATATATACCGAAACTGATGAATGAAAAATAACAAATAAAAACAAGTAATCAGAGAGTACGGGGACACAAAAGTGGATGACAAGAAGAAGCCTTTAGAAAGAGGTAGATAGTCTAATAACAGCAGCACAAGACTAAGCACTGCAAACCAATGCCAGGAAAGCATGGATTGAGGAGAGTATGAATGATGTTAAATTCAGATTGTGTAAGACAAAAGATGTACCAGCCATATTGTAAATGAGTGCTCAAAGATTGCACAAACATAATACAACCATCGACAAGATCAAGTGACTGCAGCAGGTTGCTGGACTTTCTGTGAGAAGCATCACATGCCACACACAGCATATTGGTATAACCATAGGGTAGAGCCAGTGTCTGAAAATGACAAAATGAAAGGTTTAGAACTAATCATAAAAGAAACAACATGGGTTAAGATTAGTTATATAACCATCCCAGGTGATGCAAGAGTAAAAAAAAGATATTAAGAAGATGTACAAAGGGCAAGATTGGAGCTTTGAAGGCTGGAGAATGTCCAAGCGAAAGTGTTATCTGTAGTAATTGGAGTGATTGAGACATTAATCAGCTAGCTTTTCTCATATCTCTCTGAGGGCAGTGCTCAACAGTTTTTCAAACAACTTAGAAAACAGTGCTGCTAAGAGCTAGATTTCTTATGAATACTGATGAATCTAAAATCAGTTAAAATAGTAGGATTTGCAGAAAACACTTCTCCATAAGTTGTCAGAATTATCTTCTCTTTCCTTAGTTTACAAACAAGAGCCCTCTTTATGTAATGGTCCATATCAGTGACTATACTCATATAGGTATACTTTATAGGAATATTTATGTCAAATTTTAAGGAAGACTCCTCAGTAGAAGGACTCGTTAAAGTCAAATTCCTCAAGCTAAGGCCTTGGCTCACCTACTACCAGCCACTCGGTTGTGAAGACAGTTTTTAGAATGATACTAAAAATATTAATAAAAGCCGTGTCTGTCCATCTGTCTAAAGCTAAATATAGAGGTTAGGAAAAACATTGCACGGAGAATTGAACTCAAAATATTTGGCGGAGCAGCTGTGCACCCTAACGATGGCTCAGCTTAACCACCTTGCAGCTATGTGTAATAATTTTGCAAATTCAGCGTGCCAGACTGACAGGGTAGGCTACTAGTTTTCTGGTAATAACAGCCCTGGACCTCCTTGGTTCCAAGCCATGGTTGGAGGTTTGGGATAAACATTGCATAATAGGGAAGTCAAACCTACAACATGCAAACTGATTCCCAAGAATGCCGCTACCAGCGTCGACCATTCAGCTTCAATTGGTTTAAATTGTTTGCCTAGGCATACTCACTATACTTTATTGACACATCTGTTAGTGTAGGCTGTACTAGTATATATAAACAGTTTGGAAAAACTTGTTTGTTGATAATCTACTCATGACACACTTACATCTGCATAACATTACCATGGTTGACAGTTAGTTGTGAAGATAGCTTGCACATTACTTTCATAACAATATCGTTTACCAAAGATAAAGGGAAGATGTGCTTTGCTATTCACAAGCAATTATCTGTGTCGCTTAAAAAATGATACTACTGAATAAATGGGCTGTTTGCTTAGTTTGTGTGACAAGCATGCAAAATTTAATAAAATTTTCTGTAATAGGTTAAGACTGAAAAGTTGCAACGCAAACATTATTTTTGAAAAATAAATTCCTGCTGTGATAATTTGCTGAGATATAGTTTTTAGAATTTGGCCCATTCATGAAACATTACTGCCAGAGACAGTTAAAAGAAAAACACAAGGATAATGAGAGCTTAGAAGATTAGGTCGTCACACCGACCAAGAACACTCCTAGCAATCTTGTACTATGGCTAGAAAATCAGCAAAGAGCAACAAAAATTTGTAAAAACTATTTAAAAGAACACTACCACTGATTAGTTTACACTCTCATCCATCTACAAATAGAACTGGTTGGAATTTGTATTGGGTGATGAAAAGGCTAATGAAAAGGCTGAGCTAATGAACTGCCTATACAAGCATCCAGGCATCTTGTTTGCAGCTTTTGCATATATGCAGGATGAGAAAACTTGTGCTCAGAGGCCACTTATGATGGATAGTCAAAGCTGCCATGATTTTTCGCAAGCTTTTTAAAAATGTGTGGTTCTCCTTGCTGTCTATTTCACGTTAATATAACTCTCGCTGTGCTTCCCGAAATGTCAGCAATTCTTATATGGTTTAAACAGTAATTAAGATGCTTGTGACATTTTAGTCTCAATTTTTATACATAGTTCATTTGCTTTAATATCTTTAAGGCAATTTTACCTGTCAAGTATTTGAAGAGTTAATCAAAAAGTATTGAAGTTTTTTTATCATATGGAATTTTGCTGGTGGTTTTCGGAGTTCGGACAAGCAGGATATTTTAAGATTAAAATTTGCGAAACTCAATTCCAGTTACAATGCTCACAAGAAAAGAAATGTGCCCAGACCTCAAAAATTACATCAATAGTCATGCTTGTTGTTTATCAAAATACACATACTGTCTCATTATCAATGATTCCTCATGTGTTCATACAGTAGTTAATGGAAAACAATGGGATTAATTCTAATCAACCTATCTTTAGAAAAATTTGAAACAGCTATAGCAATGTGTCTAAGTATAGGCCTATATTTTAATTTTCATTTAAACAACCATAAGCAAACGCAAAATAAGATGTATGTCAATAAAGATGCATAACACTGCAACTTGGCTGCAATAGCCGATGGCATCACGGGAGGAAAAAACAGGAAGTGCAACGATTGACATAATTTTTGGAGAAATCTTTTTCTTCTGAGCCTTATAATTGCACTTAAATGTTAACAATTTTAATTTTGAAACATCCCAGCAACCAAATCACATAAAACCACATGCAGAAATTCAACAAATTGAAAAATGCCAATAGTTTTTTAAAACACTTTTTTAAAATTTTTTGTAATGGACCCTTTCAAAATATTTGTTTCAAAAGGTTTATGGAAATTATTTGCCAAATAATGATATCAAGATTAGTTATGCGTTATACTCAATAAATAGTAGGTAAAAGTTGCAACAATTTACATGTAGATGATATCAACATTTTAATATTTTCATGAAAAACGCTTTGATAACTTTAATTAGCTCGTGTCATACATTAAACTCTGCTACAGAAAGCTAAATCTGACAAAAAGTGATTATTTTTAACGTCTGTGAATTTTTTTGGTGGACTGCATCACAACTGTTGTGTCACACATGGGAGCACATCACATATTACCCAACATATATAAAAAAGAGTCGTTGTTAGCTCATTTGTTTTTTAGGATATGATGCTACCTCGCAACGCTTGTAGGCTTATACTGTTTTCTGTTGGTAGGATTTTTACTGTTAAAAATGTGGTTGTGTCAAATTTGAGTTGATCCTAAAAGAAAGCATTTTTTTCTCTATCAGTTGATATGTTGTATGTTGTGTTAGGCAATCTCATTGCCAAGATATTTGAAGATTAAAATCGGAAAAATATGGTCGCCGTAAAAACGCTCAGGCCAAAAAAACATGCCCAGACTTGCCCAAAATGATGTCACAAGTGAATTTATCTGTCAATATATCTCGTATTCACATCGGCTATTTGCGATAAAAGTCTAGTCCTACGCGGCTCTATCGGCATATACTTTATTTTGTATTTGCTCATGTTGGTTAGAATAAAATATTAAACCCTACTACAGATACATTATTATGAATGTTTCAAAGGCCTCAAATAACAAAAATTAAAAATTAGTCTTGCTCACTTTTTCTAAATGCTGTGTAAACATTTGAGTACCGACTACCAATTCTACCGGTCTACGGTAATTCTGTCAAGTTAACTGTATAATAAGGTATTTGTATCAGCACACTTCCGCCGCTACCCACACTAACGATATACAGCCCGTGTCGTATAGGGACATGTCCCTATACGACACTGTATACAGCCTCCCGAAAGCCCCGCCCACATTATGTCCGTCGCCTATCCTTGGGGCGGGGCCGTATATCATTGCCAACACTGAAAACTAGTTTCTTACTACCTTTGAAAATAATATACATAGGGATAGAGTTTTAAGGATGAGAAGTCTGCTGCAAACTGGATTTGAACTCACATTCTCCAGCTCTGCGGACATCCATATACCGTATCCAATTCAATACAATATTCTGTAAATCATGTTTTGCATTATCGTCAACAATATAATGCTATTATATAATTTTTACAAGCAAAATATTTTCATCCCGGCATAAAGCTTTTATTAAAAATATTCATCAATTCGTGGCCACTCACATAGTTTTAGCTGTTACAATAAGACAAATTCATCTACTGCAAGAAACTTAAACAAAACATGGTTTATACAGCACACATTCAAGTCTCTCTTTTCCCTTTATGGCAGTTTCTATACTGACAAAGCTGCTTCGGATGGTGGGACGACATAAACATCCTGTAATCAGTAACACAAAGGCAATAAAAATATGTCATTCATAAATATGTCATTCTAAAGCGTATCTACTGAAAGCTTTCAAATTGGGAGTTTGATAGACTGCGAGTGTAATTTTAAAAACAAATAAACGTTTAACAAAGGCACAAGTACGCCAAGCCAACGATTCGGAGCTTCGGTTCTGGAAATTAAAGATTTGCATTGATCAATCGATTTTCTTCACTTTCTACAAGTGAAAAGTGAACATCTAAAGTCAAATCATGAATCTAATTTACTAGATAAAACTGCCACAGAAAATTTGAAGCAAATGTAGCTAGGAGAACCGATAAAAAAACATAAAAAGATAATTAGTGATAGCAAAAATGTATAATTTTATTAATTAGTACATGTATTATTGAGTACTAAAATATTACCTTTAGTATATTCATCAATCTAAGCCATTGTATTGCTAGATGCTAAAGATTAGAAAGAAGCCATCAGAAATTCACTGTACATACGTATCTCGCACGCGCAGGAAATTACATTTCAGCCTCAAACAGGGAAATATAATCTGAATGTAAACTCAACAGGAAACTTTATAGGAGAATCATAGTAAAAGATAAATTTATCTCCATTTTCCAATCTTCCTCCGTAGAACTTTTACTACCTGATGCCAAGAAAACTCACAGTCACCTTCGCAGCAATTTTTACAATCATGTTGTTCGCCAATAAAACGTGTCGATCGAGTAATTCATTAAAGTAACGATGTTAATTAATTTAGTAAATATCGATGTCCATGCGATTTAATAATATAGTAATATTCCTAAATTTGAGATCACAGCCAACGCGTCTTACGACTGACAACATTTGTTACGGCCTATATAAAAATTCTACGCTGATGATTGACTAAGGAAGCTACCTCATATTTATCGCTCGTGGTTTCTTTTCAGATATATTGCTTGTGACGTCACGAAAGAAGCACCTGCTGGAACGTGAGCTTTTTAAAAGCGGGCCCCACTTAAATGCATATATCTCTGAACAAGGTTGGTCTACAAAGACAAAAATGGCATCAAATTGTAGCTGATGTTTCAGCCTTTTATGGGTCTTAATTTAATTAAATCAAATTTTTTGACGCAACCACATCTTTAAAGCCTTTGTAAGATATATAGTTGGGGTCTGAAAAGTGAAAACATGACAAGCTACATCAAATTTACATACTTGAGCAGTAGCAACTGCTTTGCTTCAAGGAAAGCTTTTAGAAGTTAATTTCTTTTCAGCCTTTGAAGTTTTTCGTGACTGTGAAGAATTTTCTAACAACAGACTTTAAACTTACAAAGAAATGTTGATCACTTGCAACATTTTATTAATTTGCAGTTTTAATAATGTCTATTGAAACAATGCAACTTGTTGTGGTGTATACTTGTACTTTTAGATATAACACTAGACCCATTCAAACCAAGCTCTTGCTGATTAAACTCCGCTAAACAATTGTAATGCAATCAGACTGCTGATTTGTGTGAATGGTTCAGAGTTGTGATGCGTTAAATCTGTACTGTGTAATTGCAGCTCAGTAAACAGTAATTTTTCACCGCATTACAACTTTACAAGGCAAAATGGACATTTTCTGTTACTTAAACCGTGCTCCTACTGTAATTTTCCTACTTTCATCCACTGCCTATTTACTTTCATGACTCATTACCTAAAACCCAGCAATTCATACATAGTACTAATGCACATTCTTAAAAACTTGAAACTGCATGCGTACTGCAATTGTGAATTAGTATGAAAATGATACTGTGAACCAGCTGACACTACTGACTTTCTAAGCATCTGTACTGCATTGTACAAGATCGTCCAATACTATTGTTAGCACTACTGAACTTGTCTAGTAAGTCCCATATCATATTCCAGATTCCAATCATATAAGCTACAATATGCTAGTGGTGATCAACTTGTTTGCCTAATTACATTCAAATTTTAATACCATCCACATCTTGCAATTGTGTTGCAATTTTCAACACTATACTTGATTTTGGAATGATATTTCATGAAAATCTACTGTGCATGTATGTACAATCAACCGTAATGCAGAGGTTTTTATTGCTTGTAACACTACGAAATGTACCTTAGCAACACTTCCACTGTATCTAGCATTGCACACTGTGCAGAAGGTAATACTGTCACTGAATCAATACTCATTAGTATGCATTATAAAAGACTTGTACAGCATGTATAGTGCATACTACCCATAGTAAAAGTTTGTAATGCAATTATCCTGACAGCATCATGGCTGTGACACACTTACTAGTGCTACTGCACGGCTAATGCAAATATATAGATGTCTAGACTGGCAATTGTTGAAATTGCTATGAGTTTTATATCCAAGCACAAGTGAGGGCAGTGCTCATTAATGAGTAGTTATGTTTTCTCATAATGGTGAAAACCCTGACCATGGTTTTATGTCAACTGTTAATCCGCTTAATCTGCAAGAATAACGTAATCCCCTACCAAAGCTAAGTGATTAGAATAACATAAAAATGTTTTGTGACCTTGTCTTTAAACCCTGCAGTTACATGATATTGACATGTTGGTATGAAGTTTATTTTACTGGCTAATGGAATAATTGGTAAAAGCAAGTGATGTTGTGTGGAAATAAAAGAAAAGAGCAATTATAATGACTCAAAAACTTAACAACTTTTAATAGCAAACCTTTTGCGAGATCAGGATATTTTGTGGCATCAAAGTTGCGGCATAGTATGCAGGCTAGTCTGTTGACGTGCTTTAGACAACAGAGATTAAAAAAACCCGAGGTACATCGAGCCCAATTCTATACCTATCAAACATCATCAATCTGAAACAAAACTTGTGTAGTGTTTCTAGCTTTTCCATAGCTCTATCTAATAAATATGAAAAAAAATTAAATGAAACAGCAAGCAGTTGCAGTGAATAACTTTGTTATATATGCATAGGACATGATATGTTCTCATGATTGGCCTATGATTTACAGACTAGCTAGATAAAAGGGGTAGCGAGAGGGATTTTCTGTGTTATGAGTCATTGGTTTAACATTACATAACCAGGCTTCATAATTGGTAGCTAAATGAAAGCAGTGGATGTCATTTGGAAACGACCTAGATACTGACATTTCAGTAGATGCTGTAATGCTGAGATAACATTTTACCAAATCTTTTACCTTGTATCAATGGTAGTGACAATTTGCCACTACACTGTGTCATCATAGCGCAGTAGCAAGTGATATTTCAGTGCAATCAAATCTTTTAATATGAGTAGGCTTTTACTTTATAGGCTTTAACATATATGTAATAAATTTAAATACTTATATTATTTTTAGATATTTACTTCAACAGATGTGTCCTGACTATATAACAGGTACATTTTTATTAAATACTAATAATCTTTCCAGTCTTTGGTTGTTGGGATGAATAAGATGGAGAGCTGCTGCTGCTTCTGCTGCGATTGGTGTGGCTGAGACTAGGACTATTTTAGGCACCGAGATGTGCACTAATTCTGTTTAGTTTTACGCATTCTCGGCTCATCTTGGTCTACTGTCTCCTCTAGACCTGGTCAGTAAAGCGGCAGTTGTTGTCCTGAGCAATATGGCTTAACAAGCTTACCCTATTGGTGATAAAGCTTCTAAGTTTATAAAGTTTTTTTTTTAAGTTTCAAAGTCTACAATATTTTCAATTTTATTCTACCAAGACGAGCCACAGAAGGCAACAAGGCAATTTTTTCTCAATTATTTTGTGTATTTCATTTTTAGCAAACTGTTGAACTTTTACACACATTAATATTTGTTACATTCACTGCCTATTTCTGATTTCATGTTTATTTTACAATTTATGGCTAATTCTATTCACTTGAGCTGTCTCTAAAACATTTGCACCAATATGTATATTTTAATCTGTTAGAAGTATTTGCAACTGTTTTATATTGATTTACATGTCATGTAGTTCACAATGCAGACTTCACATTGAGCCAGTTGGGTTAAATAGAGTCACATGAACCACAACTTCTCATCATTAAATCTAGCTCTCCATTATGGCTTGTTGCCCTAGATAGGGCATGTTGCTGCAATCACGTAATTAACTTCAAATTGACTGATTTGAAAAAAAAATTCATTGCCGCTTAATGTTAGTGTTTTTTAAACTTCTCTCATTGACAAGCAGTTAGTCATGATGCATTTCGCTTGCCAATAGCTTGTGAAATGTGTGCTGTTTTTTAAGCATTGCAGAAAGCCCTAAGATCTTCAAATAAATCCCATAGGCATACCAGATAGCAGAGATTACCAAAAGGGGTTGGCAAGGCATTAAAATCACTGGTATGGTTTAAACTTGTATGTCCTAGAACATGTTATACAATACAAAAATACTGTTTTTTAAAAATTGTGCTCAAATTTATGCACGCTTTCATCATTGCCTTTTAAACCAATAATTTGGCAAGTCTCTCCCAGCTATTGTTTTAAACATATATGTATATTGTCTATACATATTAGTGTACGTGCTGTAGCGTAGCGTATAAATTAAAACCATCAAAAATGTACAAGCCTGATAGTAAACTCTCTCTGTTATATTGAAATCATCAAAGAGTTACAATACTTTTTTGCATAGGCTAAGGTAAGGCCTGCTTCAAACCTGCAGACAGCTGTGTAAACCCCGAGTCTTCATTTATCCAACAGCCAAAAAATTAAACAAATTACGTAGCTGCGTATGGGCATACACCTAATTTAATTGTGCTGATAACCACATTTCTTTCTGTAGGATTTACTATCGCTTGCGTGAACTCGGAGTGCACTCGGGATCGAATCTAAGCTTCAAATCTAGCTCATTTAACTCATCTCATGTCAGCAACGCTTTTTAGTGCAAGTATTATCAATGGAGGACAACTGAGCTGGCAGAAGATCTATGTGGCTGCAAGTTTCTGATTTAGACCAACATGAGTAGGATAAAACTGTATTTAAGAAATGAAACAGATAATGAAAGCAGCAGGTATGTGTGCTTTTGCTTTAGATTTTACTTTACCTTGAACTTTGGGGACTACATTGGGCTACAGGATTTGTTGTTGTCGCTCATCCAAAGTAACAAAAATATACGACTTTCAATGAAAGCTTGGATGACTGTAGCTTAACATTTGCTTCATACTCAAGTCAAGTCAAGCTCATATGTCAAGCGATTTTCAGGAATCGAGTGTTGCGATCATTGGTAGACATTGGTAGATATGCATCACTGAATAATTTTCCATTGCTAGCTGGTTGTCGGATGCATGCTTTACGTTATATCCTTAAAATCCCAAATTTTTCCAACTTCTCAAAAATTCAAGTGATTCAAAGATCTATAACAAAATTTTAATTAAAAATGGTTTACAGAAAGAGTTTTTAATTGAATTCTGAAAGAATATATAATTTATATTGTAATACTCATACAAAAATTAGTTCCGTAGGCCTACTATATGCTAATCAAAGCTACCGTTTCAAGGCAAAGGTTAGCAGTAGTTAACCTTTCGGTATAGAGATTCAAGACAAAAAAATTCATGTAAAATAAACGTTTTATAATGCTAGAAGCCTAGAACTAAGTGCCAGCAAAGCTTTGCTAGCAAAGCTTTGTGAAGCGTATTAGATACACATGGCATGAGGAAAATCTGTTGCTGCAGATGTTTATATTATTGATTGATATAATTAATGTGGTTATGTAAACATTGACTGTAGCATATATTCTTTAAGGGGAAATATATATTTTGCCATAAGCCTTGTTTTTTTTTAAAACATTTTTTGAAGATTGACTAACCAAACATGAAACAGGTACATTAAAAATAATTAAGCTTTTCGTATACCCATTATTATGCTAGTTTGCAACGAATTTGCGTGTAGCCTATCATCAGAAAATTCAATGACCAAAATATGCCTGATATTTCTCCAGTATCCTGCAGGACATGTATTGTCTCCAGCTAGCTTTAGCTTTCAGAGCCAGACATAGAACCCAGTTCAAGCAATAAAGGTCATAAACTAGTAACAAGCATTAATTAAACATCTCTTTGTATATAGCTTAGTGTATGGCATTATGTAATCTCATACCTGTTGGCTGTTTAGCTCAGAGAAAGAGCTAATCTCATCAATCACTGTCAACAGGGTGTCAACAATCACTGTCTCTGTTGGCTGGCACTGGCTACATGCATTACTCATGTGTCTTTGTGTAACTTGTGATGTACTCTCTAACTTGGTCCACATAAATGCATGCTAATAATCAAATGTCTTTTTTTCTTGTAGAGTGTGACATTGTGTTTCGTAATAATGCTATAATGCCTGGCTTGCTCTTGGTTGCAGGTATGTACTGACAAGATAAAACAATCTGACTTTTTTTCATTTTTTTTCCAGGCTTTCATTTATATGGTCTCTAATTTAGACAACAACTGCGACGACTTAGCTTTTAGCTGTGCACTTTTCTTGTTGTTTTGTTATCGTTACTTATGCCAACAGAAAATTTAATATTCACATTGTTTTTATATAGTAATGATAATAGCAAAAAGAGTACAATTTAAAATAGTTTTTCTCTGTAATTACCAAAAATCATTTAGCAACCGATATAGTTCTAGTCATAACATTGAAATGAATATTTTCATGGTGTAGTATCCTGGTTAGCCTCTGAACCTTGAGTTAAATGTATTCTGTTTTTGTCTAATTTAAAAGTTTTGAGCTATTGAGACATACACTGACCCTCGTATAGAGATAAACCCTGTCTTTAACAATGATGATTTCAGCCAGCTTTCAATAACCTAACCAACAGACCTTACCCATTCTGTGTTGTGCTGTCCTTGTATTGTGGTTGGTTTTTGTTAGTGCAGAGTAGGTGAGAAGTAGGATACTTGAGCCAATAAAAGAGTTACATTTTTAATATGAAATAACTAAGGTTTTTTCGCGTTGTATTTATAATTTTGCATGCTCTTAGAGCTTGGTTAAGTGCATCGGTGAACATGGTTTTACTTTTGCTCTCTCAACTGCATTCAAATAATTTCATATAGTAAAGTCAATGGGCCATCGATCTTTGAAGAAAGATGCATGGGTCAGTATGGAGGATTCAGAGGCCACCACTTGAGGAAACTTGGGCATAAGGGCAAATTTCATGATCTTAGGCTATACATATAACTGAAAGCTTTTCATTTAATATCTTATTACAGCACTACCCATAACACTATTTGACGTATAGATTTTTGCTGCTTTCTTTTTATAAAACTATGGTATTGGCTAAAAGCGTAAATTGAATGGGTTATGATAAAATTATACTTGGCCGTTTGACCCATCTATCCGTTTTTGCGCTTGCATTGCAGTAGATTAGTTGGGCCAACTGGTCCAACTACCCTCATCCTTAATGGCCCATGTATACCCAGCTTATAACTTTTGTAAAGTGCCATAACTCTCAAGTTATTTACAGATTAGTTTTAAATTTTGTCTCAAATCGGTTAAAAGATGTTTATTTATGTTAAAAACAAAAATTTGAGTAAACGTCATTCATTTGCTGCATGTTAAACCTGCTAGAATATTAAGTAAATTTACGAAACAGTACTGATGAAAGGTAACTTACCTCCATGCTTGACATTTTCACTTTGACAGAAACTAAGATGGCAGCAGTGACCTATTTTGGATTGGACAATATTATACAAGCAATAGAAAACTAAAATAAAGTAAACAATTTCTAATAATGGGATACCTATGTATCCCCTGTTTCCATATATCCCACTTCTCCCCTAATATTTGTCCTGAGTAATTATACTCACTGGAAATGTGAGTTTATCTTCTCTCAATTTTTGGCATTAGAAAGTTTGAGTATTTTTATCATGTTTGCTAGAATTTTGACTTCTGAGTTCGAGTTTGGCACATGAATTATTGAAGCACAATGAATAAATGTTGGGATTAGTCGCTTGAAAGATGTGCGATACTCAACAACTATGCCTGCTATGGACTAATGCATCTATGGAAATAATTATAATTGTATTTTAATATCACAATTACTATTCTGGTGTTATGGATTAAATTAGGCTGCTGAAATATAACACTGGATATCTAACATGTTTCAGTCAATGCTACTTGCTAAATTAAGTTTGAGCAGGGTAGTGTTTTTAAAAGTTTACTCTCTATTCTTTGGATTTAAGATTCAATGTTTTTGTAGTTGTACCTGCAAAATGATAGAAAATCATTTTCACCTGTAATTACAATTTAAGTACATGGAACAGTACTTGAATTGTTCCATATACTTGAAGAAAGAGATAGAGATAAAGTTATAGCGACCAAAAAAGGTAATTGACATGGTATGGCTAAATATGACAGGGTTGTTATTCACTGCTGCCACATTCAAGGCAAGGCCAATGTTTTCACTGTGGTTTATCTAGTATTTTGCAATATTATCACAGACTCATTATACACGCATTATGTGGCTCTCGGAGCGAATAAGAGTCAGGCTTATAGGGCAGAGCTAGCTAGAGAGTGGCAAAACACACCTGTGAATAATAAAACTTGATCGGAAACACTTACTAGAACCAACATCTTCGTACATACATACAGCACTAAGCTGGGACAAGAACCCACCAGAGCACGCAAGCCAATAATAGCTAAAGCTGAAGCATAATAGTCATAAAAGCTGAAGCAAGCGGTAGAAATGTCAAGTGATTCGCAGGAACTGATAATTGCAGGGCTTTGTGAAGCGTATTAGATATGCATGACATGAGAAAAACTCTTTGTCGCGGATTTACATATTATTGATTTTATTGAATGATATTAATTCATTCGCACCTGCCTAATTTTTAGGCGATTTGCCCCAGATACCGCTGATTTTCGGAAAGTTGCCGTAATTCAAATTACTACTACAAAAAACAAACTTAAGATAATTTACTCATTTAAATTTCACAAGAACCAGCCAACTCTCCGTTTTCAAATTATATTATATTCATACAAACAACTCGTATCCCTTTTATGTAGATTCATGCATCAAAGAAGGTAGTTTTAGGAAATTTCCAATTTTCAAAAAAATGTCATTTGCTGAAACAAAGTTAGATTTGCACCATAAAAATTGCAAAATATACTAAGTTTGACTGAAATTAGTTATTTATTACAGACAATACATAGTTATAAAGATTATTTATACAGATGTAGTTAGTCACGAACACGAAAATCATGAAACTTCAAATTTTTCCCAACGAGAAACTTTGAATTTTTTCTTCAAACAAATGCATAGCAAATCTATATGCCAATATAACACGAATAAAACTTCATGAAAATGTTTCAAATAATAAAAATATGTTCAATAACTCTGTTCTTGACTTTTCAGATATCATAGACAGCTCTCAGAACCAATATGATCCTATCGAAACTGAAAGATAACGTCAGTCTGACTACAGCTGGCAGCGTGAAGAATGCATTTTTATTCGAGCATAACGATTCAAATTGGCAAAATTAAAAGTTAATAGAAACTTTGAAACATTAAAAATAATGTTTTAATTTGGTTTATGCAGTCTTTCAGTGTCTTACCACTTTTTGATCTGCATATTTACTGCTGAAGTTGAAAAAAGATTATCACAAACGATAAAATTTCAAGTCAGCATGATGATTTCCGGTTTTGGTAAATATTGAGATAGGTGTACTAATCGGGTTATAACTTTTGTCGGAGATGTCACAGAAGCATATTTTAAAGTTTGTCTGATTGGCCAGAAATTTTTCTTTATAGCGAATTAAAAGTATTATTTTATAACTAAAAAATAATGATGCAAAGAGTTGGTAAATTTCAGACGCGAGTAAACACGTGTTGAGTGCCTGACAATGTTATAAATACGCATGTTAACTTGCATTAACTCGCGCATGGGTGCGAATGAGTTTATCTGGTTATGTAAACATTCACAGTAGCAGATATTATTTGAGAGAAAATGACTATTTTGACTTAGCCTTGCTTTTGTTTGTAAACATTTTGTTGAAGATTGTCTAACGAACCATGATACAGGTACATGCAAAATCGTGAAGCTCTTCGTATACACATTAATATGCTAGTTTGCAAGTTTTTGTCTCGAGCTTTAGCTTTCAGAGCCAAACATAGAACCCCGTTCAAGAAATAAAGGTCTTAAACTAGTAAGAAGCATTATTTAAACACCCCTTTGTATATAGCTGAGTGTATGGCATTATGTAATCTCATACCTGTTTGCTGTTTAGTTCAGAGAAAGAGCTAATCTCATCAATCGCTGTAAACCACATGCTGGCACTGGTTACACTCATTACTCATGTCTTTGTCTAACTGGTGATGTACTGTCTAACTTGCCAACATAAATGGATGCTAATCAATTGTCATTTTTCTTGTAGAGTCCGATATTGAGTTTCGTAATAATGCTACAATGCCTGGCTTGCTCTTGATTGCAGGTATGTACTGACCAGATAAAACGATCTAACTTTTTTCCATATTTTCTTTCCAGGTTTGCATTCATATGGTCTCTAATTTAAACAACAACTGCCAGGACTTAGCCATTAGCTGTGCGCCTTTCTTGTTGTTTTTTTTACTGTTACTTATGCCAACAAGAACTTTAAAATGGTATTGTTTCATATAACAATAATAACAACATAGAGTTACTACTTAGAATAGTTTTTCTCTGTTATTACAAAAAATCAAAATTTGCATTCAATATAGTTCTGGTGATAATATTAAAATGAGTATTTTTATGGTTTAGTCTCATGGTTAGCCTCTGAGCCTTGATTTCAATGTATTCTGGTTTTGCTAACTGCAAGGTTTTAAGCTATTGAGACATTCACTGACCCTCCAATGAAAATAAAGACTGGTTTTAACTCTTTCGCTACCGTAAGCCGATATATCAGCTTTAGTGGTAGTTCAAGTACAGGCCGTAAGCCATATATCAGCTTTAGTGGTAGTTCAAGTACAGGCCGTAAGCCATATATCGGCTTTAGTGGTAGTTCAAGTACAGGCCATAAGCCATATATCGGCTTTAGTGGTAGTTCAAGTACAGGCCGTAAGCCATATATCATCTTTAGTGGTAGTTCAAGTACAGGCCGTAAGCCATATATCGGCTTTAGTGGTAGTTCAAGTACAGGCCGTAAGCCATATATCGGCTTTAGTGGTAGTTCAAGTACAGGCCGTAAGCCATATATCAGCTTTAGTGGTAGTTCAAGTACAGGCCGTAAGCCATATATCAGCTTTAGTGGTAGTTCAAGTAAAGGCCGTAAGCCATATATCGGCTTTAGTGGTAGTTCAAGTACAGGCCGTAAGCCATATATCAGCTTTAGTGGTAGTTCAAGTACAGGCCGTAAGCCATATGTCGGCTTTAGTGGTAGTTCAAGTACAGGCCGTAAGCCATATATCAGCTTTAGTGGTAGTTCAAGTACAGGCCGTAAGCCATATATCAGCTTTAGTGGTAGTTCAAGTACAGGCCGTAAGCCATATATCGGCTTTAGTGGTAGTTCAAGTACAGGCCGTAAGCCATATATCGGCTTTAGTGGTAGTTCAAGTACAGGCCGTAAGCCATATATCAGCTTTAGTGGTAGTTCAAGTACATGCCGTAAGCCATATATCAGCTTTAGTGGTAGTTCAAGTACAGGCCGTAAGCCATATATCAGCTTTAGTGGTAGTTCAAGTACAGGCCGTAAGCCATATATCAGCTTTAGTGGTAGTTCAAGTACAGGCCGTAAGCCATATATCAGCTTTAGTGGTAGTTCAAGTACAGGCCGTAAGCCATATATCAGCTTTAGTGGTAGTTCAAGTACAGGCCGTAAGCCATATATCGGCTTTTCAATATGGTTTCACTTTTCTTTTAATTATGAAGCCTATAGAACAGCTAGACTAATCAAATTTTGTCTCCAGTGAAACAACCTTGTTGCCAACTTCTTGCTATCAATGTAAATATTTTTAGCTAAATATTGTCAACAAATCGCGGTGATAAATGTAGTGACCGTAAAACGATATATCGGCTTATCAATAGGGTTTCACTTTTCTTTTCATTGCGAAGCCTACACATTAGCTAGACCAATCAAAATTTGTCTCCAGTGAAACAATTGTGTTGCCAATCACGTGCACCTAAAAAAATTTTGTTTCAACTAATCCATTTCTAATTATTTTTTAAAACGGTGAAACCAGATCGTTATCGTCATAGCAAGGAAAAACACACTGCGTTCGTTCAACACAAATAAAACGTTCGATATTGTACAAGAGTAAAAATCACCTTGTAGAAAATTTTTTTTGAATAGGATGCATTTTACAGTAAAGTGATATCTGCTTTTATTCTCGAGATATTGCTTAATTACTAGCGGTATATCAGCTTTTCAAAAAGTTGGTTCATTAATTTGGGCAGAATATTCATTCGGTAAGATTTTAATGTGGTAGTGAAAGAGTTAAAGGTTTACTTGCATCAAAATTTATATTACAGTTATTTAGTATGGAAAGATTAACCAAGTCTTACTTTGTTGTGTTGTAGGGGGAAAATATTTTACTAACTATATTTTTCCAGTATATTTTGAGTCATGAAATGATGATGAGCGTGTGCTGGATGGATATGATCTGTAAATTTTTTTACGAGTTTTTAAAATTGTACAAAAGTTTATAGTTTCAGCCCGAACAATGGTGAAATACCATTTTTTTCTGTTTGATGACATCGGTGGTAGGTTTTTTACTAGTGTTTGATCAAATATCATTATACTATTCTTTGGATCGCTGAAAATATTGCCCAGGTTTACTGACACGCATTGATAAGATCGGCAAGGATCAAAGCGTTAAAACTTGACATATCATCAATTCATGAATTTTTACAGGTTTATATTTATATTTAACGACTATGGTATTATCTTATTGACATGGAATTACTTAATTTATTTGAAAATTTTAGCACTTTAACTAGCAGAGGTGCTAGATGTCTACTGACCCAGGCTTGGGTAATATTTCATAACAAAGGCTAGTACAAAGCCATTTGCCCAGCTGCTTGCATTGAAAGCTGCTCATCCATAACAGCTCATGTATTGCTTTCCAGTTGGCAAGCACTTTATGTATGCCTATATCAAATTTATCGGCATGTCCACCAACATATCAACTGGTCGTGGATCAGTAGTTTGTTATCTGTTTAGGCCTACGTAGTCATTAAAGTCATCTTTCCTGAGAGATGTTACAATGATGAACAGATCTCAAATGCTAGTTCAACGCTTCTTCCCAGTCATTGGATGCGTAACCAACCTGATTTTCAAGGGCTGGTAGGTCATCCTTAACTAGTTCACTTAATAAGCTTTTTACTCAATGACCTCACATAGACCTTTCAACACATTAGTTTCAACACTTGTTGCCATTTGTCTGTTGCTTTGAATTTCTTTGCATAAAGTGAACCTTTTTGCGGTATAATTTTAATTTATTTTAGACTTGATCGATACCCCAAACTTTTTTTTTAACTTTTGATAAACGCGATAATAATACCTCAAAAAATACCATAACGCATCTATTTTGATGCAACAACACTCTATCTTTCAGTCCTACTCCCATCCTTCAATAAAAAATGGCCCTCAATTTTTCAAACAATTGCTTTAAGTGGTCTCAAATAGCAGTACCATTAAAATAGAGTTAGCATTCAAATATAGGTTTAACGGTAGCCCACTTTCAACATGTCTGCAAATACCAAATAAAAGATGGTCAGAGGCTCAATGCATAAAGGGGTCATCAACTTTCTTACTTAATATTATGTTACAAACATTTTACTTTTGTAGAAGTTGTTTGATCTGGAGAATAAAGATGAGCTCTCCACACCGAACTATAGTCCCTCGATCATTTCCTCATAGAACCAATCATACGGTCTACAAGTTTTTAAAAAAGCTAAAGGGTGAGTTTATGAGCCCTTGTTTTTTTAGTCTTGATCTTTTGATGATTATAGTTGGCTCTGGAGACTGCAGTCATTAATTACATTGGGCAGTTGGCTAAACCAAAATACCATAGCACTGGCAATCAAAAAAATAACTAAAACAATAGTTAGGATGCAAAATACTAATGTATGAAGTTGTATGTACAAATTATCCGTTTTTTATATTTATGTACAGTATTTCAACTATGTATAAATTTAGTATAAAGTTTATTAAAATATTATTATTAAATATTAATATTTAAATGTTAATATAAAAATATTAACCATTTTTGCAAAGTTTGACTGATTTTTTTAATGAGTTTAATTTGGGTTCTCAGAATTGAAACGTTTTAAAACACAAGCAGGTTTGTACGTAGTCCATTAACTGAGTGCATACAACAGGCTGTGCAGTGCAGCTCAGCACAACGTACGCGTTTAGCCAAGATCAATGTTCTATGGCTCTTACAAAGTTTTCCGTACAAAACACGTTTTTTAGTGAGTAGCTGATTAATTGATTAATTGATTAATGGATTACTGATTGCTTCCTATTTTATTAGCAAAAGAGGCCGAGAACACGGCCGAGCTCACACTGCAACACACTTTTAGCTTTTTGTTCGCATCTTTAGATGTAAAATTTTCTGTTGATTGATGTGTATATAAAAAATCTCATAGGCGGCGGGTTCAAAAATAGGGGCCATGCTAACCTGAGGGCACACTTCATTCATTGGTGAAAGTTAGGTCTTTAACAAAAGCCATTACATTTATGAGAATAGCGATTTGTATACCAAAATATGTTGTATTCTAATAAATAGTGTATTACGTTGTTCTATATAGAACGATATGGTAATGATGCTACCATATCACTACCAGGCACACTGGCTTTTTAGCTATAACTAAAAAACAACTTGTATTAACCGTTTTAGGCAACACTCTTGCTCACCTAAATTCTGGAGTTTTCTGTTCATGTAATAATATTATGTTTTCCAAACTATGATACAATTAAAAGTGCTCTTGTGAATCCTGGTCATCAAATGTTTTTAGCATTTTTTTATAACATCAAGTGGCAATTAAATTTTCCTATTTAATAATAATAATTTATTGTGTTTTCCAAACTATGATACAATTAAAAGTGCTATTGTGAATTCTGGTCATCAAATTTTTTTAGCAATTTTTTTATAACATCAAGTGGCAATTCAAATTTCCTATTTTCCAGCAAGATCAATAAATTTTTAACCCCTCTTAGCATTTTCAACATATTGAAGAGTGAAGTAATAATTTGTGGACATGATCCACAATAATCATGAACTTGTGGTATGACTCTTACTCTGTTTCTTACATCAAGCCTGCTTATAAACACGCTGTCAAAATGCAGTTGCATTTAAAGGTCGACTCGCAACAAAATTTACATTAAAGTTATTTGGTATCAAAAAATTCACCATGTCTTACTCTACTGGGTTGTAGGTGCAGAATTTGTAGAATGGTAATTACAAGCTCTTAAAAGCTCAAAAATGAACAGTTAATCGCAGCCATCAGGAAAACATCGTAGGTTAGAATCCCTGTATTTTGATTACGTACTCAACTCAATGTAGTTATTGTTCTGACATGCAGTGTTATCACGTAAAATTAAAGGCCAATCACAGCCTCGGTATAAAACGTCTCGTAGCACTAGTTTATGACAAACACTTTGGGTTCTACCGGGAAGCTCTCATCAAATATACATGCTCAATTATAAATGCTCGCTACTTTACAATTTTTTCAGCTTGGTGTAATTTTTTTGTCGTAATTTGATCATGTGACCCATAATTCCTGTCAAAAAGCATGAACAATTTCTGCAGAATCCTTTGACTATCGCAGGTGACCAACAGGCTCCTCATGTCATCAGAGGATGGTATACATTCCTTCGAACTAAAGTTAAAAAATAAAATAATTTTTAGGCGAGGTTTTGAGATATCAGTGCTCAAAGTGACAGCATTACAATGATCAGGAAATAGTCACCTAAGGACAATAGACATGATTTATTGAATACATGAGGTAAATTTGTAAAAATATTTTGACAAATGAGGTTGCAAAAAAGTTTAAACAGAAGCCATCACTGCTCAACTTACACCCCATTTTAGCCGCTTCGTAAAGGGATTCCAACCTATGACGTTTTTGTGATGGCTGCGATTAACTGTTTGCTTTTGATCTTTTAAGATCTTGTGATCACTTTTCCCCATATTTTGCACTTACAACACAGCAGAGTAAGATACGGTAAATGGTTTGAGACTAAATAACTGTAATGTAAGTTTTGTTGCAAGCTCACCAATAATTTACGCATAAATTGTCTCAGTTATTTTTTTAATCATTTAAGAATTAAATTAGCTATAATAATAATTAGCTCGATTAATATTAAAAGCTTGGAAACCTCTGGTATTGTTTTTTTTTGAATTATACACGTATACAATATGATTCTCAAATACATCAAAGCATGACGTAAAAGTAATACAAAGCAGATTTTACACTGATTGCTTCTGTTTTCTTTTGACGAAGCTGTTTCAGTGCGAATCAAATTGTTCAACTCCTGAGCTACTGTGAACCTAGTAGGACAGTAAAGATAGTCAAAGTGTTTTCGCATAACCAAGTGCTGCATGATGTGGCTTTGTCAAGCTTTTGTACGAATGGGTCGCAATCTCAAAAACCATGGTCAAGTCGCAAACCATGAAGTTGAGTTATCCGACTATAAAGCTGCACTAACTGAATAAGTAATACATTTTTTTAGATATACAGCTATTTCTATGACAACCAGCTACAATCTGTTTAGATTTTTAACTTCAGCATAATTTTCTGGATATAAATTCAGAAATCTAGATAAATATCACAACATCTTGATTGATATTGGTTGCTATGACATTTTGAAATGTAAACACAATTGTGCATTAGTTTTTGTTTCTCAAACTTCAACACTTGTTTTCTCGGAACTATGTTTTGGCATTAATGGTTTCAGCATTCAGCATGCATTAATTACATGCATTCAGTTTATTGACCATAAAACCTGCTGTAATTGAGGTAAAATCAAAATTTTGTTTTGCAAAATAGCTGTGAACTCACTCCTTTTGATAGTAGTGTAGATAACTCCCAATCTCAAACCACTGATTTAACCATGGTTTCTGAGATCATGACCCAAATTGTTTATGATTAGTGAGTAATTGACAAATTACTTTACTGTATATATACCTGAATGAAAAAAGCAATTGTTTGTATATGTTGAACCAATAATAATATGTTTACAACCCAAGTGTAGTTTCGCTTTGCGAATACTTGCTTTATGACAATTTCTTCTTAGAAATGACAGTCATGTCGGAGGCATAACAGCCACAAATTTTTACTAGTTTTAGTTCTATGGACTGGGTAATTTTATTGAGTAGTAGTGCTGATGAGAGTAATTATTTTTATCAGTAATAATATATTGTAAACTAATAATATTCATGAATCATCTGACTCGAGTTTTATGCTCACCTCACGGTAATTTCAAAATGAACGAAAAGTGTTCCCTCTCATTCTGCAACACATTTTTTATAGTTTTCGCGGCATCAACTAACGTATTATTATACTGATTAATTTGCTATAAAAATACTGTTAATAGATCATGTGGTTTAAAGTTATAACCATTTATACAGACTCATTTTAGAAATTAGGTGTCACTAATTACTTATGTCGCAGTAAAGAAATTCCTTTCGTAGTAAAGGAGTTGACGTTAGTTTGTTAAATACATCATGTAGTTACCACACTGTTTAGAACAAATAGTGCTAATGTAAAACTACAATAAAAATATGTCATCGCTAACATAAATTTGCTACCAGTTTTAATTTTATATTATACTATATATTTTATATAGGTTTTGCATTTTCTATTAAAGGATTTTAAATGTTCCCAGGACAAAAAGAAGCCACTGCAACAGGCTTTTCATAGAAATGATTTTAAACTCTATCTTAGTATGATAGATATTTCTGTAACAAGTATTGATGTGGCTAATTGTGCCTAATACTTTTATACGCTTTTGACTAAGTCGAACAAATCTAGTTTGTTTCACTCTTACCACCTGCCTCAAGTCGGTGCAAATGATCATCAAAAATTTGATTTCTTTGTGCCGCTAAAAATGGCACATTAAAGAAAATTTAGTTTGGTGAACACTCAAATATTGGTTAATTATTTGCCTTGCTAAAAACCGTAATAGACTCATCTGGATTACATGTAAAACTTAGCTGGCTAGGTTGCTAACTCGTAGTTCCGTGGCTTGTTATCATTTTGCTTGTTAGGGAGTAGTAATCTTTTTAAAAAAATGAACCCGCTTTTTTTGTTGGAAACATACCATTCAAGCAGCAAATGTATGTCAGTGCTACTGCGCATTATGCTGGTTAATATTCTCAGCTTTGTTAATCATTCTTAGTATTGAATAAGTGTTGCTGCTTTTTGATTTGTCTCTTTTTCCATATATATGTAACTATTATGTATGACTTTTTAGCTTCATGAAGCTGGTGCAGAGTTCTTACTAACCCTTTAGTGACCGCGGGCTTACGGCTGGAATTCCCCCAGCGCACCAGAGCATTTACTATGGTTATTTGAGCCTTCGATACCACTGCGTAAAAACTGCATCAACTTTCATCAAAATTAAGGTAGATACATAAATTAACATGCACAAGAATGCTGAGAAATTTCTCTACAAGCTGATTTTTTTTATGTAGCTAGCTTGCATTTGCTTTCCTGCAAAACTCTCAATTCGTTGAAGCGACGAGTTTTTTTATTTTTGTCGGTCATTTTCAATTGTTTTTATATTTACTAAAAGCAATTTTGCAATGTTGTATAAATAATTCCTGCATGGATTTATATGTTCACAACAATTTAAAAAAAAATTAGTCGTCCAAGAGCATTGAAAGTGGAGTTATGAGCTCCAATGAATAGCGGGAGCGCCACTGGAAATGCTCAAGACGCCTTGTCCATAAGCAGCGCAAGACAGTCACCCGACAAGGTTGCTCCAACTTTTGTGCAAATTGGCACAAAACTGTAAATAAATATGCATCTGGAAGCTGAGAAATTTTCCTGCAGAATGAGATTTTTTCCTCCACACAGCTTGCAAAAACTTGGCAGCTAGACATATATAATTATATGCAGTTACGATTTTTTGCTCTAGTTTTTATGCATTTCTTGAGACTATAGATATATGTAAAAGTTTTGCATATAAAGTCAATGCACAGGTTCATGTGTGCTGCAGCAAACATTAACCGGTTGTGTGCAAGAAGAATTAAGTCGTGAGCCTATATTCACACATTTGGTGAAGCAGCAAAAAACATGAAGTAACATTTATTATGAGCAGAAACAGCAAATCATGGACTACTAGATTGCAAAACAATATGAGAACAGAACTTTTTGATTAGACCGCTGCTCTGAAGATGAAAGTGTGCAACAAATACAGCACATCGATGCACAACTAATACAATAGATTAGCAAATTTATGTAAAAATGCTAGCAATACAAAGCAGTGAAGCATTTGCAGAAACAATAAAATACCATTTGTAAATAAATTTAGTTAGCATGGTAAAGATCAAAACATGACTTGCACAAATATATTCCACTTGTGACTCTGCTGCCAGTGCATTCAGCTTGCTCGTCGACAATGTATACAGACAACTGGTGCACATAGCCAGAGACAGCAACGGAAAGCAAATAACTTAATTCCAAATTTAGATCTGTTAGATGGAATATACTGTCTGAAGTTGAGCCATCCTTCCCATGCCAGCAAGCTTTCATCTACAGATATAAATTTATCAGAGTGAAAAACAGGATAGAACCAGTCGCATGTCATGGCAAAAATTTTTTCTAACTTGAACATCTTATTGCCAGTAGGGTCTTCAAAATTGTCAATAAAGTGTAAGCTTGCTTCTAATTTTCTTTCAATTTTTAAATTGATTAAAAATCAGCGTAGATAATAAAGGAATGTCACAGTGGACCTGTAAGGCAGCATAGTAGGCTTTTTAAGAATACCTAAATGCAAAACTAAACAAACAACTCGCCAAATCTTTATCATCAACAGGCTCCGACGCATCGCAATGTTTTTGAAGGCCATATTTATTTGTTTCGTTCAAAATAATATTTATAGTGACCGATGTTTAAAAAGCTTTGAATAATAAAAAACACCTACCTGTTTAAGAATTCAAACTTATACTCCTGCCAGACTGTTAGCAAAATGTAATTATTTTGGTTTTAAATCAGCTCCTCTTTGATATCCGTCATTATTAGCCGTTTCAACACCGGCCGTTTCAGTCTCACTTTCGCAATCCCATTCATTTTGTTGATTCTCTTTTTTACTTTTATCGGCTTCCTCACATTTTTTGGTCTAAAATCCCCTTCTTCACTTTCAAACCTGTCGTTATCTTCCTGTAAACAAATCTTTTTAATAGCGCTTCAAATATCGCATCAGTTCATGATGATCAGCTTTCTATAAAGACCGTTCAACTTCTAACAAAGTGTTCTTTTTGCACATGCGTAGAAGGGAGTAATTACAGCCTCAAAACAGTAGTATGATATCTTTTAAAACTCCTCAAAATATTAATGAAAAATGTTAGTGCCATTTTTAAAATAAATAAATGAATTTAAAAAATACCTATCGAAGACTCAGATCTGATGGCAATTACGGGTTTGGTGCGCTGAGACTGCGCTCTCAGCCCATAAGATTTACGGGAACGGTGTGGAAAAGGTTAACAATAATTTGGTTGAACGTCAGGTTCTGGTTATTATGTTTTACAAATTGGACTATGCCCTGTGAATAACTGCTTAATTTCAATTATGTACACAGCTCCTATTCACCCTTGCATGTTTATAGTTGTCGTGTTCTTGCATTCCTGTTACCTGTTTACCGGCGATAGCACTTGTACAAACTATAGGTTAGCGTAGCGTCTGAGACAGGAACAGAAACTTGCAGTTAACACCCATGGTGACGAGCTCTAAACTTTACCTTACAATAATATCTAGAAGCCAAGTCCAAATCAAGGTCAGACAACTGACAATCGATTTCATGACTTGGTGATCGCTTTTGAAATTTTGTTCACATTGCTTAAGTCATGCTCTTCTAATGCCTAAAGACTACACCGGTGAGGAATATAAAAGCTGTGATTGAATGTCAGGGCTAGAATACCAAATACACTTCTACTTGCTCAGTTTTTGTTTTTTCTGCAGCAATCAATGAACTTGCAAACGATTTGCTGTAAACGTATGTTGAAAACAGTTAATGTAAATCGGAAAAGGTTCTATTAAAAAAAACTTGTTATTTCTATTTTGTTATGAATCATTGCAGAGTGCTGCCATAACATGTCCTGCATCCTCTTTGATGCTAGTCAAGTTATCTACAGAACTGGCAATTTAAGGTTCAAACAGCTTACATACATCTTTGGGATGTTTCTGGTCAGAAGAGAGTGGACACAAGAACTTAGTGAAGGTAAATCACGGTGTTTATATACCAAAATATTGAGAAACGTAGAATGAGCTTTAGTGAAAAAAAAATTTTTTTTTAGAGGTATTTTACAATTATAGAGATAAAAAATCACTTCTAGTCTTAAAAATTCAATTATATTATTTTTGGCAAATACATTTAACACTTTTGCTATCACATCAATTTCTGACCAAACAAAATTAATTCAAACAAATTTTCAAAAAACTGATATACAGCTAGTATTTAAGTAATATCACAAAAATCAAAACCTACCGTTTCACTGTTAAATGCATCTTTTTCAAAAAAATTCTACAAAATAACTATGAAACTGTTTAGTGAGTCCCAATCTCACAAATGTTCTGACGCTTTCTTTGCGTTGAATGAACGCTGTGTGTTTCTTATTGCCATGACGATGATGATCTGGTTTTTCTGTTTTGATAATAAGTAGAAATGAAACTGTTAGGCTAAAAATTATTCTATTGGTTGCGGGTGATTGGCAACCAAATTGTTTTGGTAGAGACAGAGTTTGATTTGTCTAGCTAATGTGTGTGCTCCGTAATGAAAAGAAAAGTGAAACCCTCATGATAAGCCAATACATCGGCTTATGGTCTGTACTTATATTACCTCGGAAGCCGTGACATCGGCTTATGGTAGCAAAAGAGTTAATAATTTGCCCCATGCTATACCCTTTATAACTTTCAATGGCATTCATGTTGGTTAATAGATTGACTCGCATATTAGTATTACTTACAATCTGTTTGTGATAAATCCAATTTTTGCTCAAAATCCCGTTCTGTTTGTCATAGCTATCTTTTGCAGTTATCCTTCATTTTTCGTGATACACAGGGACATTGGTTCTTTGTGAAAAGTGAAATCGCAAAATAAAAAGTATTTTTTTTTACGTACTATATATACATGTACATGGCTCAAACTTTTTTGTTAAAACGCTTGCATTTTTCTCTAAACATAATGTATTTGTTTCCTGTATGATAAATAAATTGAAGTTCTCTTGATTGACTGTTATGTCGTATTTCAATTTCAATCCCAGTATGGTAATTCAAAGAATGAACTTCAAGTGTATGGGCATAGTTTGGACTTTATCTGGTTGGAATATCTGTCCAGTAAATGCTCTTATAATGCATACCTCTTATAACGGGAACTCCACCTAAAAATAATTTATGTAAAGCTTTTGTTTGATGCAACATAAATACTTTCACATGAAGTAAAGTGTCAAGTTGGTGCAAATTCTCAAATTCAATGACGAGAATTTTATAGCTGGCTTTAAAAATATAGTTTACATTCTTGCCGAACTGGAGCAATAAGAGTATGTATAGGGTTCGCTATTATAGATTTTAGTACATTGTTAACTCTTTTGCCACCGCAAGCCTATGCATCAGCTTATCAATAGGGTTTCACTTTTTTTATTAGGAAGCCCACACATTAGCTAGACACATCAAATTATGCCTCCAATTAAAGAAATTTGTTTCCAAGCAGGTGCAACCAATATAATTCGTTTGCAGTTCAACCATTCTAACATTTCACAGTAATTTAAGTACAGACAGTAAGCCGGTGTATTGACGTTTCAATAGGGTTTCACTTTGCTTTTCATTACGAAACCTACACATTAGCTAGACTAATAAAGTCTGGTCTCGCACGAGACCACCTTGTTGCTAGTCAGGTGCAACCAATATACATTATTTTTGTTCAACTATTCAATTTCCAATCATTTTTTCAAAACGGCAAAACCAGATCGTTATCGCAAACAAAGCGTCAGAAAAATTGTGAGAGTGAGATTCACCAAACAATTCTAAGCTTACCTTGTAGAGAACATTCTTTTAAATAAGATGCATTTTACAGTAAAATAATATCTGTTTTCATTCTTGAGTTATTGCTTAAATACTAGCGGTACATCGCTTTTTTTCGAAAAACCGTTTGAATTAATTTGGGAAGGTTAATCATTCGGTCAGAATTTTATGCAGTAGCAAAAGAGTTAAACTAGTTTGCCATTAGAAGATGTCAGTTGTGTCAAAAAATAGAAAAAATGACTAGCCTTTCATAAACTCCCAAAAATTGGAAAGCTACCTATTGGTGCAAGCACTGGAGTATTGATATACCCAGATGAATGTTATGAGCTCTAGTCTCATCAAAAATATATATTTTTCCTAACTGTATCCCGACGATGGATAAATGAAAAGTCAGACAGACACCGCTTTCACCTTGTTAGTTAGCAACAACAAGTATCAATCAGTCTTTTGTTGCTTTTATTTACTTCACCTTCTTGTTTGTCTCCAAATTCATGTCTACTGCCAATTAACCAGAATGTTTTTAATTGTTTAATCGGTTGATATGAGCATTAAAGTGGAAATTTTACCTGAGCTAGTAATTATTTCAGTTTTCTTGAATAGTGTTACAAAAACGAACTGTAACAAACAGGCGCAGTGGCACTTGCATGCCAATGGCAGAGTAACTTTATTGTAAAAGCACATGCCATAATCGTGTAAACCAAGGCTGAAAATCTGTTCTACTAGAAACTTCTGAGCTATTTAAAGGACTTTAATAATGTCTATATAATCTCAGATTTTTTTAATTTTTTTAAAGTGCTCGAAAGGGCAACTTCATGTTTTTTTGTCCCAGCATTGAACCTTCTTCAAATAGATTACAATTTTTGGAGAAAAGCCGTCTGCACAGCAATTGAAGGCTCATGTTGTTCGTTGGAGCTTAGGACATATTATTTTAGTGTTAATTGTGTTTTAGTTGTATCATGCGTATTTTGGAAGAAAACATTAAACCTAGAAAGATTAATTCAAAGTGGTCTAAAAACATGCGAGTTATAAAGCAAGCTGACTTATTTTTAATAATCCTAGCTTAGACAACTGAAAAAATTATTTCTGTAAGAAATGACATCTTGAAGCATATTTGTTAAAAAAATTATTTGCTTGCAAAATCTGTTGGTCTAAACTTTTCTTGATTTTGCTGGACTTGCTGGACGTACTATTTTAGTGTTAACCCTTTGGCAGAGAAACGACTAAAATGTCGTTTACCGGTTGCGTGAAGAAACAAAATTTATGTCGCTTTCGGTAGACGTTTATAAAACTGTCGCCTAGTAACGTTAAACAAAGGATATGAACACTAGTAAGTTTTAAATATCATCAACAATATATCGGTTGATGATTTACAATATGAAATGATCATCTGAGAGGCTTTGATTTGTGCTAAAAACTAAACAAATTGCCTCTCCTTGAAAAAGAATAAAATTTGGAAAAAACAGTCATCAGCTCGACTTTCAAAACGGTAAAATAAAAGATTATTTGATCCTGCGATCATTAGTGACTTTTTGTTTGATCAGAATCAAAATAATTCAAATAATAGAAGTGATGTAAACTTTTTGGATTTTTAATAAACTTGGAAAATACAGGGAAAACGATCGTTGTGGTGTCAAATGCCTTCCAACGCTAAGTCGGTTAATATGCATCTGCAATGTGAGATTTCAAAATTTGATCACTGGCCATTTAGGAAGAACTAAATAGTTTTAGTGTAATCAGTATTAATAATACAAATAAAATCCACATTGATCGAAAAGTGTGCGTGAGGATCTTGTCTGTTTATATTTGCCTCCAGTGTCACCTGCCTACAATAAATGATTTTAGTTTACATAAAACCTGTTGTTATTCAATAAAAGCACTGATTCAACTTATGCTACTTCTATTTCAGCTCATCAAAAATTGGTAAACTTGCAATGAATCTATGTACTTATTTTATATATTTAGCTCTTCATCTTAAGCTTTCTTAAATTGCAATTGAGGTCCGTAAAAGTCGACGATAATTTTTTGCGATAGATGTAAGAAATAGAGTAGTAGTCATACCACAAGTTCATGATTTTTGAACAATTTATTACTTCATTCTTTAATAAGTTGAAAATGCTAAAACAGATTAAAAAAATTATTGATCTTGTTGGAAGAGAGGAAATTTGAATTGCCATTTGACGTTATAAAAAATTGCTAAAACATTTGATGACCAGGATTCACAAGAGCACTTTTAATTGTATCATAGTTTGGAAAACATAATATTATTACAGGAGCAGACAACTCAAGAATTTAAGTGAGCAAGAGTGTTGCCTAAAACGGTTAATACAAATGGTTGTTTAGTTATAGCTAAAAGGCCAGTGTGCCTGGTAGTGGTAGCATCATTACCATATCAATCTATATAGAACAACGTAATACACTTTTATTAGAATACAACATATTTTGTTATACAAATCGCTATTCTCATAAATGTAATGGCTTTTGTTAAAGACCTAACTTTTACCAATGAATGTGTGTGCCCTCAGGTTAGAATGGCCCCTATTTTTGAACCACACCGCCTATGAGATTTTTATAAACATATCAATCAACAGAACTTATTACATATAATGATGCAAAGAAAAAGCTAAAAGTGTGTTGCAGTGTGAGCTCGGTCGTGTTCTCAGCCTTTTCCGCTAATAACATAGGAAGCAATCAGTAATCCATTTTCAAAAGTCTATTGATTGCCCATTTCTGAAACCTTGGTAACTTTAAAGGTCTGACACGGCAGGTTAAGTAACCAGCCGTGTCAGACCTTTAAAGTTACCAAGGTTTTTTTACTACACTTGTAGTAAAAAACAAATTGCGAGAACAAAAATATGTGCTCCCAAAAAACGGAAAATCCCAGGTCGGTGAGGGTTGTTAACATGTTTTCTATTGGTTCAATGCAGGCAGATGATTCTTTTCTTTCAAATAGGTACACGTATGACAGGCTAATTAATCAGCTACTCAATAAAAATGTGTTTTGTACAAACATATTTGTAAGAGCCATAGAACATTGATCTTGGCTATACGCGTATGTTGTGCCGAGCTGCACTGCCTGTTGTATGTAAATGTTGTTTCAGCCTGTTGCAAGTAAATATTGTTTCTTTTTTAGATCAGCTGTCTCAATGAAGTTCTGCTTGGCTTTTAAATTGGCATCCCACTGTGTGGTCGTGTTTCAGTCAGTGTTTTTCACCTCCGTGTTTCAGGTCGCAAGCAGAATTTCGCGATAGTAAAAGTACTTAGATGATACACCCTAAGATGCATTCAAAACAGTATTGTACGATAGCTTAGTGCTATAGACTACAACCCTATTCTGGTGTTTCAAACTATTGCCAGTTAGGAGTGTGGTAAGTAGCAGCTAAAGCTAAATGTCTTTATTATATAAAATACCTAAATACTGGCAAGGCAGAAGCGCATGGAAAACATGTAACTATAGAAACTGTTCATAGCAAGATATCCCTTTTTCTGCCATATGCGCATTTATGCAAAGTGTATGGCCAACTGTCATATGCACACTATAGCAAATTTTCAAGCAGTCGCATAGTAACTTAATTTTATTACTTGTTGATAACATAACCAACGATCTTTAGTACTTTTATAGTATTGACAGTGTTGTCTAAATATTTTTCTATGAAAGTTGCATAAATTCGCAAGTCTGTTTTAAGTCTTTGTTTGGAAAATTTCAACTCGGAAACGCTCATCTTTTTTTCAACGTTTGAACTATTTAGCGTTATTATGGCCTTCGCAAGTTCCTCGCGACTTAAAAAACAAAGAGTTACATATGTTGATGAAATTGCAGCCAATTCAAAATCTGGCTTAGTAATTAGAAAGATAATGAAAGACGCAGCACTAACTCTGACGGTAATCTGCTAAGTTCTGACGGAAATAATAGTTTTGTAAGTGTAAGTAAAATTGGAGATGATCATTTTAGTTTCATTGCGATCACAGCTTTACATAGGTTTAGTAATGCACAAAGCATAAACATGTCGATTTGGTGCATAGCTCTGGTAACACGTTTGCAAAATAAAATGTTACAAAAATGTTTTAGAGTTTGAAGTTTAAAAAATCCGTGAACATACCATGAAGTAAAATCACGATCTTTCAGTAAAATGACTGACAGTAAGCCGATGCTTAATTGGTACATGGATGGCAGCAATAGGCATATCTAAACACACCAACCTTAGAGTGTTAAAGGCCAACTGAATAATAAGGGATTTTTATACAATTAAATAGTCAATCTGTGCATGAAAAAACATTGACTGTTAGACAGTTAATAATTTTATTCAGCTCAAGAGTTGGACTAAACTTGGTTTGTACTAAAAATACCATGGCAGTCTAGAGTGCGGTAAAATATTGTCAGTTGCAATAATTAAACATTCAATTATTGCAAACTATTGCAAGAAGGTCAATTAGCACAATTGTTATTGTGTCAGTCTAACGCGTTGAATCTTGCAAGTTTAAATCCTATGTGACACAATTTTTCTTTTCTGATTTCCAACTGTGGCTTTAGATGGACATATACTGTTCTCATAATAGTACAGGCTGAATGTGTACAATGTGGTTGATTTTTGTGCGTTTTGCTTAGAAGGGAAAGGAACAGTACCGCTGTAATTGTTGGTTTGTAAAATAGAGCTTTTCTTAATCCAACTATTTATTACATATTATATTTCAATGATACCATTCTTAACTAAGATTTGAACAAAGAAGCATTAGCTTGAAATAAATCACTGGTGATAATCATTGTTTTTAATTTTACTGAGCGAAATGATTTGTGTTAACCACAACATTAAAACAAACTTTTTCAAAGAAAAGCTTATTGATTAAAGTTTTATTGTTAGGTGGAACATCAGCATACTTAGAATTGCAATATCTTTAGGAGAAATGTAATTATGCAGTTTCAGTAGGAAGACATCTTCTGTGCCACACCTACATGTAGTAGTGCTGCCAAAGTAACCCGCTGCAAGAGCTTCCTTTTAAAGTTCAGGTCCATTTCCTAAGTATTTTGAAACAACGTGATGGAACACACTTTTTAGTAATTAATGTTAGAAAACCTCCTTGATATTTTGGGAAAGTCTGTAAAATGGGTAGGGTTCAAAATTCTCCTAATTTTCAACTATACAACTTACTAAATGGTTTCTTTGCAGGAAGAGCAGCAACTCTACCCGTTGAAGCATCGTGGTCTAGAATGCCTGACCTTCAAACGACAGGTTGTTGTTCAATTTCCAAAAATGTCTCCAGTGACAGGAAAGACATCCAAGCTTGAAGTTCTTTCTGCAACTGGGCGTGTTTGCAATCAGCAAAGTTCCCTTGCCAATTACTTTAGAGATGTCTTGCTAGAATATTATTGTAAAAAATTGTGCCTAGCCGTTGGTTACACTAACCATAACATATTGCACTATACTCAACATGCAAGGGACTGCTCACACAAATCGCAGGACAATTATTGTAGCAGCAGTGTTTTGAAGCTCTAAAACTTTATTTGACAGAAATAAATCAGATAATCCATTTTTGTTGACAAAAGGTTTGATGCTATGCTTTGTAAATCATTCAATTTTCAATATTTTGGTATTGCAACAACTGTTCGGGCTGCTTTTGATGGTTGGTTCCATTTTCACAAAAGACCTTTAGGTTCATACAAACTCATTGTTTGTAATAATATTGTCTTTGTCATTGTTGCACTCAATTAAACTATTTGTTTGACACGCCTATATTAAGCTTATAACATCTCTAAACTCTACTCCCTAAAGGGGCCGCTTATGAATTCATTTTTTTCTTTTGACTAAGAATGATATTTTGAAATGAAAGTGTTGACCGATGTTGATAAATGCGAGATGAATATCTATGTAATCTTCACAGTGTGTTCAAAGTTACTCCTTGGTTTCATCGAAGGCTCCTATCGTAAATTTTTTTATAATTCAAAGGCCACCACATGCTATCTTTTCCAGTTTTGTCTGCTAGTAGCAATGATTGGATTTGATGAACATGTTTTAGTAACGAAAGTGGTCACAGTTCATGTTTGAAATTTATGTTTTGAACATTTTAGCTCTGTGAATGTAACGGGCATATTTGCAGCATGCTTGAATATATGCGATGCTTTAATATATGATCACAAAGTGTATTTGTTTCTATGTGAAAACTATGATGATCTCGATACCAATCCGATCATTATTGCAACTTGTTTAAAACTAACAAAATGCTAGTTCTTGTGTTGCTTAAAACGAACAAGCTATAAAGGGTGAAACAAAATTTTCATGTGGATAAACAATATGACAAACATTTGATCAAAGCACAAAAATATTTGCCAATAAGTCTTTTTTTTGGCATTAGTTGACCAAAGTCCTGAAAACCGAATTAGTTGGCTTTTGCAACCTATTATTAAAACATTTTATCTAATAATCAAGGTCCATTGCAACTAAAATCCTTAAAATTAAATATCATATGGAATTTAGCTAAATTCATATAAAAAGAAGTAATGTAGACCTTGACACTAAGACTATCTAATGCTAGACATAAAAAACCTAATAGGAGTCCATGAAATTAAAGAGAAGATAATTGCTCTTGCAAAAGAGAAAACAACTCCAAATTTTGTATAAAAAAATTCAATTTATGCGCTAATGGGAGGCCCTCCAATTCATACTACAGAGCCTCCCAACCTGCAAAATTTTCCAAAATGTTGCATTCTCCGGCAAAATTTTTGCAAAATGCAAAATAGATACGTATGCGATCAGCATGACGAGTAGAGTTGTTTTAGCATGTTTTTAGCGAAGCCTCCTATCAGAAGCCTCCTATTATCCAAAAGCCCTATATCGTGGATATATTTTCCAAAGTGGCCTCCTATTCACTACAATTTGACTATATATATATATATATATATATATATATATATATATATATATATACATATATATATATATATATATATATATATATATATATATATATATATATATATATATATATATATATACATATATATATATATATATATACATATATATATACATATCTAGTAGCTTTAAAACAGTTAATTATTTTTTGTTTCTTTTTAGAGGTTAACAAAATTATCAAACAGCCAATAATGTATGTAAAGTTCTCAAAGTGTTACTGCATTTGCAGTTTACTGCATTTGCAAACAATTTCTCATAAATTGATTACTATTGTCAATCTATCACAGTGCACAGGATTACCAATCATAGTAGTTACCCACAGACAATTTAACATTTTAATTAACAAAACTTAATATTCTAAATCCTTATTAAAGCAATACATATTATCTTTGCTACAGCTTATGCTGCAATATCTAAAAAGAAGGCAAGAATATGAAGCTGATGTGATAGGAATGGAGCTCGCTGCAAGGGTTAGCATTAACAACAAACTGTCTACACTGAGCAACACTAAGTGTTAAACAATATATTCACTTCATCTTGCATTGTTTTGTTTGGCTGCGTAAGACAGGTATGTATTGAGAGACCGCAATTCTGTTCTATGTAATATACCACTCGATAAACACAGAAACTATAAGCATAAAACAGCAGCAACTGATTTGATTTGAGATAATATATGAATGCATTAGGAGTATGGTATAACATATTTCAGTAATATTTTTGCATCAATGTATAACACAAAAACTGAATGAAACAAATAAATTAATTTAAACAAGCAATATTGATATTTGATTTGATTTTTCTATCGCTGAAAATTAATTATCAATATAAATTTGCATTAATCCTTTCACTACTATCCATGAAAAAAATTAGCAATAGGCCTATTGCCAGCCATTTTACTGAAACTTTCCAATTTGGCACCAAGTAACGTTAGCAACTATTTTCGATTTCAAAACCTATCCAGAATAATATATGGCAAACAGAGCTAGGCAAAAAGTTCAATGCATCTATAATTTGTACATGCATTGCAAAAGCTAGGTGATTCTACAATTGCTTCGAAGCTATATTGATCCTTTACAATACTCCTTACTTTAAAAACATTTACCTTCACCACTATCAGAGTCCGTTTCGTGACTTTAATTGTTTGAATATCTAACTAGGTCAGATAATCATTTGGCTAGAATTTCGTCAACAAAGCCTATCTGTTTTTAACACAAGATATGCTAGTGGAAGCCTTATCACAACTTAAAAATTTGATCATCGGGTAAAAAATGTTTGTTTTTAGCTTAGGATTTTTTAATCAAAGATTTTAATTTGCCATGCAAATATAGGTTTATTGTTAAAAAAGTATTCAGAAAACAGTGTTAATGTCCAAGAAACACTTTTAAACTGATAATTATGTTGAGAAATAACTAATATTCATTCATTACACCGCCAAAAAAACTCCTAAACTTCATCGATGATAGCTGATCATAGATTTCCAGAAACCCTAGTAAAGCAGGAAACGGGATAAACTCCAAATGTTTTGTCATGCTATTCTAATCGTTTTGGTCAAAAGGGACTTTAATTGCTTAAAAATCCTATCAGTTCATATATAGATAGATTCTAAAATGTACTTTAAAATTTTAACCTAAATATTTCAGTATTATTTAGCTAACTATCATACATCGAAAATATTTTCAGTTCACATGTGCCAGTGTTTTGGTTATTTCGCATTCTCTAAAATGTTAATAAAAGTTGCATGTTTGCAGAATCAGCAAATAAGTTTTGATATATGTTTTTTGCCCAGTCATCTACTATATTTTTTTGTTTGAAAGGAATGCTGAAAAGCCTTACTATACTTCTCATGACCAATTTCTAGTTATGATGCAGAAAATGTAAAATTATTAGGTTTTGGTATATCTACCTGAGGTGTGTCAATTTTGTTTGCACAGTTATAAGGGTATTAAAGTATAATTGGATAGAAATCATTTTAAATTAGACATTTGACAAATTAACATGTGAGTTACTTTGTTTTCATAGGCTGGTTATGATCCAACAGAATTTTTAAAGTTCAAAGGGTTGTTCCATGACACTTTTGGCATATTCAAAGAGCTAACCATTACACATCCTTCTGTTGAACACGGAGTTGAGCACATGAGAAACAATCTTCATTTGGTAAATATAGTTAAAAAATCCTGTTGAAATTTTCCCAAAATGTTTTAAAAAATGAGCATGATTTTTTGACAAAACACCAACAACGAATAGTAATTGAAATATATTATGTGATATTTTTACCGGTTGGTCTCATTACATTGTAGATGCTTGAGGTTATGGCAAACTCACCCTGTCAACAGGAAATCACCAAACTTGATCAAATTAGAGAATAAGGGTCACCAAGGTGCTGAAAATGGATATGAGTTCAAAAAGACAAAAATTTATCAGAAAATTTACAAAGGGGTATTACATGTAATTGTTGCGGTATGATTTACACTAGTTTTTTTTAAGTACCATTGTGAAGATATAATGCATGTTAAACAACATTCAAATGAGAAGTTTCGTGTGTAGCCAGATGCGTCAATTTTACATCGTTAATATGTTTTTCATTTGTGTACCCATTCTAAAAAAAAAACAATGATAATGGAAAGTTAATCATGTCAGGACAATTATTATGATGAACTGATAAAATAAATAACATTAAAGCAAACAACTGTAAAACTAAGAAAAAGAGCAATAAATATTAATATTGTATGCAAAAGTAATGAAAGCAATAACTATTAGTGTCATAACATAGAATTATATGTGTATATAACAAGTTCAGTGTTGCAGCAAAAGCTATTCACTAAAGTTTTGAATCTGATGATACTGTTTTTCGTTGATACCGGTACAAACGTAAAGTAGCATATCAAAATAGAACACATTGGTGAAGCGTACAAAAGAACTTGGTCTGACTGTAGAGAACAATAATGTCGAGGTATAGCCTACTTTAGAGCATTTATATGAAGCGTTTCAAAGTTTACAATTTTTAGCAAATACTTTTTTGAAAGCCTGAAAATTGAAGTATCAGTATATATAATTATATATATAATTATATATATATATATTTATATATATACACATATATATACACATATATATATATATATATATATATATATATATATATATATATATATATATATATATATACACACATATATATACACATATATATATATATATATATATATATATATATATATATATATATATATATATATATATATATATATATATATATATATGCACATATGCATGTATATTTTCTCTTCTGCAACTCACCTGATTGCTGTCGGTATTTGGGCACGCCACATTTTATGTGCCAGTGTTATTGCGTCCCGTGCCCCAGTGACTATTGGAATTACAGTTGTTCTTACATCCCAGCATTTTTCAATCTGTTCTCAAAGAGAGAGACATTTCTCTACCTTTTCTTTTTCTTTGCTGGCTATATTGTAGTCATTGGGTACTGTTATATCTATTATAGCAGCTCACTTGTTCTCCTTGTCCACCACCACTATATCTGGTTGGTTTGCTAGGACATGCTTGTCAGTCCGGATGCAGAAGTTCCAGAGGATCTTAGCGCAGTCATTTTCATTGACCTTACCAGGAGCTTCCCACTAGTGTTGTGGTTTATTAAAGCTATTTTCATCACATAGACTTCTATACACAACACCTGCGAGATGATTATGCCGCTCAGTGTATGCGTTTCCTGATAGCTGCTTGCATCCAATAATGATGTAATGGATGGTTGCAGGCGCATCTTTGCACTGTCTGCATCTAGGATCGTCTCTAGAGTGATAGATTTTTGTTTGGAGTTGCCTTATTAGGAGCACTTGCTCTTGGGCTGCCATGATTAGTGACTGTATTGGTCGTTAGGTTGCCTTTGTTTAGCCACATATATGTCTGGTGAAGATCGCCAACTTTGGATACTTGTCGGTGTGTCAGTCAGTTTACTCATCATCAGGGCACTACTCCATTGTCAGAGCAGCCAATTGAAATTCAGCTAGCAACTTATCTGAAGTGGCCATGGAGGCTGCATAGGCTTTGACGCTTTGTTCTTTCACTTTCTGCTGTACAATTTTGAGTCCCTTACCATCTTTCCTATCAAGATACAACCTAGTAGTATCAGTTTTTGGGTGAAGTGCTCCATGCATGGTCAGCAGTTTATGAGTTGCTATATCTGTTTCCTTGATGGCTTCCTCAGCCCACTTTATTATGCCTGCTGGATATCTTATTACTTGCAGTGCGTAGGTATTTATTGCCATGACTTGATTCCTGGCATTGAGCTGGTTCCGTAGGACTTGCCGAAGATGTTTTTTGTATTCGGTAATGGCTTTGTGACGTACCTCGGCTTCGTGGCTGCTGTTGCTTCACATAATCCTCAAGTACTTGTACCCTTCTTCTATATCTTTGATAGTACCATTTGGCATTCTTAGGCCATCTGGGAACATATAAGGATCTTCCTTAAGAATTAGCTTTCCACATTTCTCTATACCAACGGTCATTCCGATGTGCTTGCTGTATGCCTGAGTAAGGTGTATTAGCTAATCAATGTCCCTTTCTTTGTTAGCATACAGCTTGATGTCAACCACGTAGAAAATGTGGTTTATCTTGGTGCCACTCTTAAACTGGTACCCATATTGAGTCTCCTCCAGCATATTGCTTAGAGGGTTTAGGCATATGCAGAAGAGCAGCGGTGATAAGGAGTCACCTTGATAGATGCCTCGCTTAATTTTTACACTCGCCACCTTTTTGCCATTAGCCTCCAGTTCCGTCTTCCATTTGGTCATTGACATCTTGATGAATGCAACAAGAGCAGGGTGAACATTGTACATACTGAGGCACTCAAGTATCCAACTATGGGGAATTGAATCATAGGCCTTTTTGTAGTCGATCCAAGCCATGGCAATATTGGTATGCCTTCTCCTGCTGTCTTGACAGACCGTCTGATCCATCAGTAACTGATGCTTGGCTCTTCAGGTGTTGCACCCAATTCCTTTCTGATCACTGGTCATATAATGACTCATGTGCTCTTCCAGTTTTCCTTCAACTATTCCTGAGAGCAGTTTCCAGTTGGTGGGCAAGCACATTATTGGTCGATAGTTCTTGGGAATCGGCACCTGCTGTGGATCTTTTATCAAAAGTACAGTTCATCCTTTGGTCAGCCATTCAGGATGGTCGCCTTTTTCTATTAGGCATTCCATCTGCTTAGCCATTCTAGTGTGAAATGATGTCAATTTTTTCAACCAGAAGGCTTAAATCATGTCATGGCCAGGTGCTGCCCAGTTCTTCATACGCTGCAATCTGCACTTGATGTCCACTTCGCTGATGGCGATTCCTTGCTGAGCCACAGTGTGTTGGTGGCTTTCTTTAAGCCTCTTCAGCCAAATTGCAGTGGTGTTATGAGTAGTCTCTTTCTCTCAGATGTCCTTCCAGAACTTTGAGGTGCTGGATCAGGGAGGATCTGACATTGGATTCCGCAGTTTGCCTTTGAACTGAGAATACACTTTAAATGGATTATTGATGAGCAGTTTGTTCATTCTCTTGTTATCCTGCTCTTTGGTGTACCACTTCAGTCGTGCTGAGAGTGCTACTAGCTGCTGTTTGGTAGATTCTAAAGCTTCTATTGTGGCTTCCCTTTTGGATGCTCCAATCTGAGGTTAGATCTCTCACTGAGCCTACTAACTTTCTTGCGCAAGTCCTTGATCTTATTTTGTAGCCTCAGCTGCCGAGATTGAATGGCTTGAAGTCTTGTTGACAGTCGCTTAATACCCATCTCCTCCAAGACGACGGTTGCCATACTGTAGATTAGGGCTCAGTGATTGATCCAGTTGAGATCGACACTAGTGCCTAGTAAATGTCTTCTAACAGCTTCTTGGGGATGGTCTTGCTAACTCTCCGTAGTGGTACCCTGTTTCCATAATCATTAGCAGCTGTCATCTTGTTGATGACATTTTCCCTTTGACCTTTAACCCTTTCAGGTTAAACTGCATGTCTTCTTCAACTCGTGAGTCAACTCAAGATCGTGCATGTTTGACTGTGTGTGTTGATATGCACTCCTCGTTGGTTGAGGTTACTTGGGTGAACTGTACCCTAATTTCATCTACATGTAACTCAAGTTCTGATATGAGGTGCCACTTGATTATGTTACTCATCTAAGCTACAAGTTGCTTAGCCGTTAGTGGCAATTCAGGGCGCATGTTTATCCACAGTTGACGCATCCTTTCCATATAGCCCCACTTTTGAAGTTCACTCATAAGGTAGCACTGCATGAGGTCCGTGTTATCAGTTGGAGTCCATTTCATCCATTTTGAACCATTAGACCATTTTTCAGTGCCTTGTCCTGGTTCAGCTACAGGCAGCTCGGATCTTGTTTGACCGGGTGACGTCCGAGCGGGCATGGCTTTGGTTATTGCACTCATCATAGGGGCTGTAGACGTTATACAATCAAGGGTCTTGTCTAAAGACCACCAGAAGAGTGCAGTTGTTGAGGTTTGAACCTAGGACCTAATGAACACTGTCCTGAAACCTTACCAACTGTGCTATCTGTCCTGTATATATACATATGTATAAATATATATTTATATACATACATATATATACCCAGTATTCCCAGTATATATATGTATGTATATATACATATATATAATTTGTTTCCTCACCTCTGTTAACCCGTATGGGTGGTAATTTGTGCTCTAACTCCGGTTAGAGCAGACAATATTTTTTATATGTAAAAAAATATATATATACATATATATATATACATATACATGTATGTATATATACATATATTTACATATCTATATGTATATATTTATATATACATACATATATATATATATATATAAATTGTTTCCTCACCCCGGTTAACCCATATGGGTGGTAATTTCTGCTCTAACTCGGGTCTCCTACCAGATACCTAGGAGTTTGAGCACCCGCCTCAAGATCTTAGCTGGTTCTAAAAGCGCACTTTTATGCAACTCACCTGAGTTGATTGCTGTCGGTATATGGGCAAACCACATTTTATGCGCCGGTGTGTCATTGCGCCCAGTGCCCCGATGACTACTGGAATTACAGTTGTTCTTACATCCCATCATTTTTCAATCTCTTCTCTATGAGGGAGATATTTCTCTACACTTTCTTTTTCTTTGCTGGCTATATTGTAGTCATTGGGTATTGCTGTATTATAGTAGCACTCTTGTTCTCCTTGTCTACCACTACTATATCTGGTTGGTTTGCTAGGACATGCTTGTCAGTCCAGATGTGGAAGTCCCAGAGGATCTTAGCGCGGTGATTTTCATTGACCTTACGAGGAGCTTCCCACCAGTGTTGTGGTTTATTAAGGCTATATTCATGACATAGACTTTATACACAACACCTGCGACATGATTATGCTGCTCAGTATATGCGATATATATATGCGCTATGCGTTATATATATATATATATATATATATATATATATATATATACATATAGTGTTATATATATTTTATAATACTATATATTTATATGTAATTATAATTGTAATTATATATATTTATATATATATATGTATAAATGTATATATATGAAGTTTATTTAAAACTACCGGTTAAAATCATTACTACTATGAGTTTCACGCAATCGCGTTGCAATCTTCAGGTAGAATGACTAAAATGTATAATGTACAAGCTAAGAAATTACTTTATAAAGCTGAGGGCTCAATACTATTGTCCGATATTTATATATATATATATATATATATGTATATCTATCCCATATGTATATATATATATATCTATATATATATATATATATATATATATATATATATATATATATATATATATATATATATAGCATGAGTAGCTGTTTGATATTTTTGTTAACCTATAAAAAGAAACAAAAAATTATTAACTGTTTTAAAGCTACTATATATATATATATATATATATATATATATATATATATATATATATATATATATATATATATATATATATACATGTATGTAGCAGGAGTATATATATATATATATATCTCCTTTTAATAGCACCAATTATGAAGCTTTTCTGCGATTTCAATTTCTGCACTTTAAAAAAAAAACTTTGTCCTGTTCTACAATCATTACACCAAAAGACTTCAGGTAATCTGTTACCTAAATGGAAATAAATGTTTGAGTATTTTTACTCATTTTAGTCACTTCACACTCTGTCTCCTGTAAACACTTTTCATTCCATCAAACTTATACTTTATGCAGTTATTAAATAATGATCAGTTATTAAATTCAGGTTCAGAATCCTTAACTTTGAGCATAATTAGTTTCAACCGTAGAAATAACTCCGCAGAACTTTGAGATCATGTGATTTTAAAGCTTTTACAAAATCTGTAGCACATATTTTCCCACAAAAACTGTTCCTTGCATTGTCAATTTCTCAGTATATTTGAAAATTTAAATTTTTTTTCAAAATTGGACCAGTAACAGTTTGTAAAGCTTCACCAAGTATAATATTGTTAGAGTCAAGGCTTAGATTGACGCTTGTATTTTCACTAGTAATAACACCAATTATTTTTAAAATTTAGTTCAAATTCCTAATTAGTTAGGCGTATTTAGTTAAAATTAATTAAAAATTTAACATCAAGTTTTCTGTTCTTTATGGAGTGCCATTTGTAAAATTTTGTGATATTCACACTATAAAAACATTTTTAGTATATCAGTTTACATGTTTAATATGTGAAGATTCATGTTTAGTATGCTAACTTACATATTTAGTATGCCAATTTACATGTTTAGTATTTGAAGATTCGTGTTTAGTATGTCAGTTCACATGTTTTATATGGCAAGGTTCATGTTTAGTTTGCTAATTTATATGTTTAGTATGTGAAGATTGTTGTTTAGTATGTCAAAATTCATGTTTGGTATGCTAACTTTAATGTTTTGTATTGCGAAACGCGCATGTTCGCTATTCCGTTGCGATCCTGTTTGATATGCCAATACGCATACTTGCTATTCAACTTTTATTTTATATGCGATCTCCTTTTTATTACATTTCGAAGAAATGCTCTTAAGTCAATCGCGCCCTTTTTTACAAGTAGCCCGCGGCCCATCGCTAAATAGTTGGCAAACTATTTAGCGTGAGTAGTCTAACTCAGTAAGTCAACGGATAACTTCCTCAATATATAGAAAAAAAAGGTCGATGAAGAAATCCACGTCGTTGTTACTACAAAACAGAACAGCAACCTACAATACTCACTTGCTGAGGTAAAGAAAATCAGATATAGAAAGTTGAGTCTTAATAGAATCTTGACTTACCTTTTTTCAAAGTCAAGTAACTTGAATTTGAAAGAATTTTCTATTAAACGAACGAATGTGGCTAAGCTAGCTTCGGATGCACGCGGTGAGGAAATATCGCTATAGTGTCTTCGCTCTCCTGGGTCATCGATCTAAATTCTCCAAGTTTGCCAACTATTTAGCGATGGGCCGCGGGCTACTTGTAAAAAAGGGCGCGATTGACTTAGGAGCATTTCTTCGAAATGTAATAAAAAGGAGATCGCATATAAAATAAAAGTTGAATAACAAATATGCGTATTGGCATATCAAACAGGATCGCAACGGAATAGCGAACATGCGCGTTTCGCAATACAAAACATTAAAGTTAGCATACCAAACATGAATTTTGACATACTAAACAACAATCTTCACATACTAAACATGTAAATTAGCATACTAAACATGAACCTTGCCATATAAAACATGTGAACTGACATACTAAACGCGAATCTTCAAATACTAAACATGTAAATTGGCATACTAAATATGTAAGTTAGCATACTAAACATGAATCTTCACATATTAAACATGTAAACTGATATATTAAAAATGTTTTATAGTGTGAATATCACAAAATTTTACAAATGGCACTCCAGTTCTTCACCTTTAAATATTTTACTACCAAACGGTATGTTCCGCAGTTTATCCAAAAGTATTTTATATATTGAACCAGATTTTTATGTAGGTCAATAGTATGTTTATAAACACTTCATAGAGACATCAGTAGTAATTTTGGCATGAAACATTTTATGCATACTTGAGATTTTTTTAACTTAAAAAATATTTTTTTCTCTAAAAACTGTGAAATAAGAAAATTAAAAATATATTGATATAGGTAAGAGCCTTATATTTTCATCGAAGTACATGTCTATAAGTCAGTCTATGCACAATAGCATGTTCCTAACTTAGAGTTTTTTAGTTTCATACGCTTTTTCTTCAGGACAATTACTGTAGATTGTTAAAAAATTATTTGCAATTTGAGTGACTAAGTCCGTATCCATAACTTGCTTTATTTAAGAAAACTCACTTCTCACCTTAATTATGAAAGTTTGCAATGTAAACTAGTTGAAGGATTAGTATATTAATATCGAACCTGCAAAATAGCTGTGAACCAATGATTGCACATAATTTCAGTAGATTTGTTCATAAATCATATGTATTTTTCAAACTTTTGTGATTGTTTTTAGTGTTTGAATTAGCCTGACTGCGGAGATTTTTTAAAATTACAATTATTTAAAAACTTTTATTGCAGTTATAATGCTTATATTTACCAAAAATATGGCTAAAATGACTATTTTGCAAAGAGGTCGACAGAAAAAAGACTCGAAATGTTGCAGCTTGACTGCCCTATCCAATATGAAATCCAACAAAGATAGCAGCTAGTTACGTCATTTTGCACAATTTTTTAAGCTGAGCATTATAACTGTTATCAATCTTTACTCGTTTCATTCTTAAAATATCCTGCATTCAGATCATTTTAAATATCAACAAGCATGACAAAATATTAAAACTACTGATATTTTTTAACAAATATACTTTAATTCAGTTCATCCTTTAAGTTATCTTGTTAGTTCATGCAATCTGGCTAATCTTTGTTAATCTTCCACTTTTAATGTATAACTATGAACATTATGTCAATTAGATCAAATCAAGCATTAAAAATTACAGATGATATAAAATATCAATGCTTCTTACTGATAGGCACTAAATCCTTTAGTAAATTAATCTTATATAAAATCACCTTCAACTTGTTTATTTCGGAACGTTACTTTCTTAAAAAGCGTAGCTCAAGATTTTTTTTATGAAAAAGCGTGTGAGCCTGATTATTTATTTATTAAATTAGATCTTTGTTAACGTAATAAAATGCAAACCTAATAAATTTACCAAAACACTGATATATTTATGTGTAGTCTAGCAAGTTGCCAATAGAAAAGTTTAGAAAATTCAAAGAAAAAACGGAATACATTTTACAGTGCCATTTTAATTAGACAATTTAGTCTTTAGAGGTAAACATTACATTTAATAATGCAGTTACTGTTTTTTACCTACTGAAGTCATACAATGCACCAATACTAACTAAAGAACATATATGGAGTGAGTTTAATATTAAAGAGGATCACATTAAATAGTTTCATTACGTATTGACTATATCACTTTTTAGTATATTTGACTAAATAGTACAAAGTTAAAATAGTATGTCTGAATTTAGCCTCACAAATTGCACTCCTAACATATTAGGTTTGCAGTACAATCTTTTGCCATTGCAAAAAAATATGAGTGTTATGATTGTACAAAAATACTAGATTAATGCATGACATTGCACCAGTAATAAAACAGCTTATAAATAGTGATGGGTAATGTAGTTGCCATCAGCTAATTTGAAAGAGGTAGTTTTTGCATAGCTAATCTTACTAATAAAAGCTTTAGTGATGATGCGCATAACGCAAAGTGCTATGCAGACTTTACCCAGATATTTACTTATATCGCACTTGCATCTTGCTTAGCCTAATGGGTTACTTTATTACCTTGTTAATGCAATGTTCCTGTATCAATCTTATGTCATACAAATTTTCCATAGCATAATTTGAAATGCTATAACTGGGGACATAGGAATGGGAAACTTTGAAATATATATATATATATATATACATATATATATATATATATATATATATATATATATAAATTGTTTCCTCACCCCGGATATCTCGTATGTGTGGTAAATTCTGGTCTAACTCGGGTCTCCTACCAGAGATCTGGGAGTTTGAGCACTCGCCGTAAAATCTTAGCTGTTCCCAATAGCGTACTTTTCTGCGACTCACCTGAGTTGATTGTTGTTGGTATTTGGGCAAGCCACATTTTATGCACCAGTGTTATTGCGCCCAGTGCGCCAATGACTACTAGGATTACAGTTGTTCTTACATTCCAGCATTTTTCAATTTCTTCTCCAAGAGGGAGATATTTCTCTACCTTTTCTTTTTCTTTGCTGGCTATATTGTAGTCATTAGGTACTGCTATATCTATTATAGTAGCCCTGTTGTTCTCCTTGTCTACTACCACTATATCTGGTTGGTTTGCTAGGACATGCTTGTCAGTTCGGATGTAGAAGTCCCAGAGGATCTTAGCGCGGTCATTTTCATTGATCTTACCAGGAGCTTTCCACCAGTGTTGTGGTTTATTAAGGCCATACTCGTCGCATAGACTTCTATACACAACACCTGCGACATGCTTATGCCGCTCAGTGTATGTGTTTCCTGCTAGCTGCTTGCATCCACTGATGATGTGTTGGATGGTCTCAGGTGCATCTTTGCACAGTCTGCATCTAGGATCGTCTCTAGTGTGATAGATTTTCGTTTGAAGTTGACTTGTTGGGAGCACTTGCTCCTGGGCTGCCATGATTAGCAACTCTGTATTGGCCGTTAGGTTTCTTTTGTTTAGCCACATATATGTCTGGTGAAGATTGCCAACCTTTGATATTGGTTGGTGGTAAGCACCATGAAAAGGTTTCGTGTGCCAGTCAATTTCCTCATCATCGGGGCGTAGGTCTGTTGTAAGAGCAGCCGATTGAAATTCAGCTAGCAACTTATCTGAAATGGCCATGGAGGCTGCATATGATTTGATGCTTTGCTCCTCCTCTTTCACTGTCTGCTGTACACTCTTGAGTCCCCTACCGCCATCTTTCCTATCAAGATACAATCTAGTAGCATCAGATTTTGGTTGGAGTGCTCCATGCATGGTCAGCAGTTTACGAGTTGCTATATCTGTTTTTTTATGGCTTCTTCAGTCCACTTTATTATGCCTGCTGGATATCTTATTACTGGCAGTGCGTAGGTACTTATTGCCATGACTCAGTTATATATATATATGTATATATATATATATATATATATACATTTATATATATATATATATATATATATATATGTATATATACATGTATGTATATATATATAAATGCATCAAACAAAAACTGATGTCAAAATCTTATTCTTTGTTTTTTACACTTCTGACTAGAGTGTAGTTATATACAATCAAGCTATTGGTGGTTTTACTTACAATATTTTAATTCAAGCATAATTTTTCCCCATCAGTAGTTTATGGTAACCAACCAACACTTACTCAAACTTACGCTAATTTCCAAACTCTTCTAAAAGTTGTTATGTATAAAACTTAGTTTTAGTTAAAGCAGCTAGAACCCAGCTATTAGCTCCTAAAAACAGTTACTGTTTTATAATAAATAGTAATAAACAAGTAGTCTCACTTACAATGAGAGAAAATTTTTATCGCTACATAAACACTCTAATTTTGTCTAAAAGTTTTAGAAATAAAACTGAATGCTAGTGTATCACATGTCCACGGTTTTTCAAACAAAAAATTAAAAAGCCTGATAGAACCTTGTTAGTTTAATCTTAAGATGCTAGGAACAAATTTACCAAAATGACAATTTACTCATGTAATCATTGTTTTATGGCTCACTATTTAACTTAATGGCATTGCAGAATCAATTGAAAGCAATGTACCACTCTAGTTACAGTATCATTTCAATTTTAAAATAACTGTTTAGATTGCACCACAGTTATGGCCAAATCAAAAACAGTCACCGGGAATTTGTTTCAAATGATGCGTCAATCGAATGTTATTTGGAAAAAAGGGACCAGAACATATTTCAGAAAGACTATTATTGGTCCAAAAAGAAAATCACAGCAAATAAGACGGTTTATTGACTACCAGTCTGTGACTTTGACTCCAAAAAGAATTTTTTTCCGCTACATTCCAGATGCCATTCGGACATACAGCCCAATAATTGGAGTTGCCTCAGTTTGGTAAGTAAATTTTCATATTACAAAAATGAAGTAATTTATCTTTAACAACTTGCAAAGTCCTTATATTTTTTATAGCTGTTTTGCATTTTTACAGCTTTTGCATTAGGCGCCAGACCAGGAGACAGCTTGAAGGAGTACCTGTTGGTGTGCTGTGTGAAATCATTGTGCAATATGCATTGTGTTAATTCAGATAAACATATATACATACATATATAACATACATTAGATGTAACATATATATGTTTTATGATATAAACATATATGCAAATTTTTGCAGGTATTAATATAAATATATACATGCATATAAAAAATTAAAACCTTAGTGTTAAACAGTTTTTTCAACATATTTTTTCATTAGTCACTAGAAGTGTAACTAGAATCCAATGTTTTACATTATCAGAAAAACATAATGCAGCTTAATATCACAGAAAAATCTTGATTACTGACTACGACTTAAAAACTGCTCAGAGTATATATATATATATATATATATATATATCATGCAAATTATTTTTTTAAAGAATTGACCGGGGCCTCTTCCCATACCTATTTAAAAATGAATTATAAATCTAATGTTCTGGCATTCTGGTGCACGATAGAGAATGTCAACCGTAGTATTGATCTGTTGAATGATACCAAAATACAGAAATGTGGTTGAACAGCACAAAATTTAGCTTGCCGAGAAGCAATGCTTGAGTTTATAAGGTTGAGTCCACAATTTCTGCTTGTTTATTGGTGCTGAGATTTGTTTTGTGTTGGTTCCATATATGAAAACAAAGCAAAAAGACTCATATATCTTTCTGTATAATATAAATAGAATTGGATATTCGGAAAACTAAGTTTTAATCAAAATATCCAAAAAAGCAGGAAAAGAAGCCTCTGAGTCCTTCAAGATACAAAAATTTTCCTTCTTTGAATTGCAACATATTTTACTCAAATATCTTAAGAGAACCAGTATTTACTATTAGCTGAACAGAAAACAAAATTAGAGTACCAGGACAAAAGTTTCTCTGAGGAATAACTTCAACTCTACATTGGCTTACAGAATAAAAAACCTTGAGTAATTATACTGTCTATCAGCCTAGCAGGCACTCAGTATTGTGTGAACAGTGTGGTATGACTTCTAATAAGAAAACAGATAAATAAAACAAACTTGTCCCCTTACTAGCAAACTTCAATAAAACAGCAAATTTGATGGCTTGAACTTTAGGCTCATCTACGTGTAGATCTATGATTTGCGCAGTAATAAAATGACCATGAAGTTTGAGCCCTTTAACATGACCTGCAAACATATATTACGCTCCAGACTGTTTGAACATATAAACATGGATATCATCAGTCGGATTATTGGCACAATACCTATCACAATAAAAAATACTTCCAAGTATTTAAACAAAAGTTACATAAATCTTGGATCAAGCATTAGTCCTAAATGTGAGACACTCATATCTGTACTATAACAAATATGTTTCAAATGCTGTTAAATCGCACTAATACAGATGCAACAAAAATTGAAGGAAGGGCTTCATGTACAATGTTGTTTGGATTATCAAGAGTCATTGCTATGGAATGTACTACCGGTTACACTGCGTAAAATTGTAAATGCTAATTCTTTCAAAAATGAACTGAAGCGCTACCTCAGACAACCAGACTAGACTAAACCAACTAGACAGACTTCTGCTGACTCTACTTTTACATGTAGGTTCCGCGCCTTGATTAGCCTTGCTAGTGCGCACAGGAACCTCATCATCACCTTCCCTGGAGTGACATTTTCATTTATTTCTTTTGTCCTTTTATACTGTGAGAAACACTCTTCATTTTATTTTTGTGGTTATATTATAGATGAAAATAAACAAACAAACAATCCAATTTACAAAACAAGTTTCGACCTGTTAATCTTAAACCATGTTCCTTCTTTTGTGATTGGTGTGAAGTTGAATCTAACTCACTGGGTTTTATAGAGTTATGTATTTAAAATAAGAGAAATGTATTCATCTCTCTTTGGTGGCAGAACTGCAGCATTAAACCACAAAATCTTGACATACTCTTTAACGTTTTTATATTGTCCAGCCTCACTACATAATTCCAATGCTCAGCAATATTGTTTAGCTGCGTAGGTGTTATATGGTGGTGTGACAGTGCTACAGCCTGTATATGATTATGGAGAATGAGGTTAATAATCTCTTGGGCTTTTGTCCAGTGTATTTGATTATATGTAGAAAGTGTTGTGGTCTATCACTGATGAAAAACCTGATAGGATTATGTTGTGTAGAATAAGACCTTATTGTATAACACACACGGAGAGAAATAACTAGCTGTTTGTAAGCCTGACTATATATAAAAATGTTGGTCTACACTAAACTACAACATCACTTATAGATAGATGGAGAAAAGTCTAAATAAGGGTGTGACAACAAACGCTAATCACAAAAAATACATCAAATGATACCATAGACAGCAAGGTAATGTTTATCATAATAAAGTGTAAAAATAGTAAAACCATCACCAAAAAACATCAGTGACTCTGTGAAATATTTACCTTCTGATTTTAACCCTCACACATAATTCACAGTGTGATTAGGCTAATATTACTTCAATTTCAGACCTAAAAATTTGTAAATTTTTACAAAGCGTGGTCTATGTTTAGCATTTTGAAATGTGAGCCAGCAGTATTTCACCTGGACAGCACTTTGTAGAAATTTTGCCTGCCACTATTGCCTTGCGATTGTAGTGGTATTTAATGCCTACGTGTTTTATACATTTGTTGCTCTTGTTGTTGGCAACAACTGCGGCTGATTGATTATCAGTGTTGATTAATGCATGTGTATTAATTGAACATTCTATGTCAGATGAGAGTTGTCGTAACTACACTGATTCATAGACATGCCAGAATAAAGTGCAATTGACCTTGGTATTTCATTTTAAGCCTGTTAACTAGCTTCTATTTTGCTTTTAACACAGCACATTTAGTGCTAGCCATTATGATCAGGTCATCTACATACACCGCAATGGTTGTTTTGGTTTGATCAAAGTCTTGTACATACATTCACGGGTCAGCGGTTTACTGATTAAAACCTTGCAGGTTCAAAAACTCATAAAACAGAGTTCATCTACCTAACAACTTGCTTGAAACCATGTATTGGCTTTTTTAGCCGACACACCAGGTTTACGGTTTCGAGTTTAATGAAGTCTTCGGGCTGCATCATCTAAAGCTCTTTATTTATGTGACCATTGAGAAATGAAGTTATTACATCCATTTGATGCATATACCTGTTGTCACTGACACCGTAGGCAAGCAATGCATAAATATGTGGGAATTTGATTACTGGAGCATAGGGTTGTTTTAGTCTTTTCCAGCCTTTAGTAAAAACCCTCAAGCAAACAAGCGTACTTTAAGTCAGTATAAATTTCCCTTATGGTCAAATTTTGCCATGAATACCCACCTATAATCAATGGCACAACGTTTGAGAGGTGAACTGTCAAGCTGATATGTATCCTTTGCAACTTCAGATCGATACTCTCTTTTAGCAGGAGCTAATAATTCTTTCGACTGCGGACTACTAAAAGCTTCAGAAAAATTTAGAGGTTCAATAATGCTGTGAGCCATGCATGCTCTGTGCTTAGTTTTAATACTCGAGTTGCTGTACTCATCAACGCCAAATCTGACTGGTGGCTGATTTGAGCGACTAGAATGAAAAAACTCTCCATTATCACCGTTCTTACAATGATCGGGAAAGATTAGGCTGTCAGAGCCGGTGGACATAGAATTGTTCACAAATGCTGTCGGAGTTGTCATCTCAACTGAACCTGTCACTGCTAAGCCCACTTTTGTTTCATAAAATTTCATGCTTTGTCTTGTCACAACCTTGTGTGATTTTTAGCAAAATAGCCTATAGCCTTTCAATCTAAATAAATAGCCAACAAAACTATATCTTCAGCTTTTACAGCAAGCTTCTGTCTAGGCAGAAGTCTAGGCACCCAAATACTCATATATGACAAATGTTTGATTTCGCCCAAATCAACATTCATGTGATGTAATTAAAGTGGTTTTGGTAGGTAAGCAATTTCCAGTATAGACAGCTGTATCTACAGCTTTTTCCCCAAAAAGACTTAGTATTTTGAACAGAAAATCTATAGATCTGGCAGACTCGTATACAGTACCATTATAGCAGAGTGTTCAGCCACCATGTTCTGCTCTGGCAAACATCCTACAACAAGTTGATTATGCATACCATTTGACACTATATATTGTTCAAATTCATTTGATGTGTAGTCAACTCGACAATCACTACGTAAGGAGCAGAATTTCAGCTCTGTTTGATTGGTGACAAACGCCTAAAACTACTTAAACTTATTAAAAACCACAGGTTTCCCTTGTATAAAATAACTAACAGGTATCTAGCATAATCATCAATGATTGAAATATAATACGCATCACCATCAATAGGCTTGGTTTGCATAGGGTCACCTACATCTGCGCGCAGTAACTCAAAGGGCTTAGTAGTTTTAACAGCAGTTTGATCATGAAATGGATTTCTAGCCATTTTCCTTTTGAAACACGCTTCACAAAGGTTTACATGCATTTTAGACTAATCTGCACCTACCATCAACCTATCATGATGAGCAATTTTGATACTTTGTGTGCAAAGATGTTCATTATGTTGATACATATATTAGTGTCATCTGCTAGAGATGTGCAATGATAATCCATATTAACAGTATCTAGATAGGAGAGTTTATCAATAAGTGTTCCTGTTGCATGTAGTTTTCCAGATCAATTATTCAATCAATAATAGGAATTTCCAAAATTGCACAATGACATTGTTCTCTGCAGTAGCTCAAACTTAAACAGGTTTGCTTTCAGTTGTAGAACACCAATTACATGTAAACTGTACATGTTGTTCGATTTCAGTTGTTTGTATCTTGTTTTGTTCTTACTTATATTGTAACCACACCCGAAACTCCAAACTACATGTCAATCTCCCAGGGAGACTTTTGGTGGCATTTCAAGTGTTTTGTATGTTTTGTGTAGGTCTTTGTGGTAGGTCATGTAAGATTTGGCACCACTGATCTTGTTGAGTTCCAGTGGAGCCAACAAATGCAAAGTAGTAATTTCCTAGTAGCTGTTCTGTTGCCGGTTTCGCTGTATGATATTTTTCTCTATTATACTTGGTTAAGTTTGGAACATAATTCCTAAGATGATGAGAATTTTGGCATTCATGGCAAACCTTACTTTGTCTCTTCAAACTGCAATAGAACTTTTCACTTTGATGGCATGTGGTATTTTAAGCAGGGTATGACAAGATACTGTTGCAACATTTACCATCATCAGATATGTTAAAAATTGTGCCTTTTAGATAAATTGTTACCTATTGAGATAAAGCAGTACAGTAACACAAATTGTTAATTATGCACGTAGTTGTGAAACCCAAAGTGGCAAGTCCAGCGTTTCCGAAGTCACGCTTTGAGATATACAGTGAGCTTGTGATAAAACTACCTTGCTGAGCTTTCAGTATTCGGCTTCAATGTATCAATGTTTTGTGTATTTTTACCCTCTTCATCAGTGGCATTATTTGATGAATTTATTTTTCGAAGAAATAATTGCCTAGTACAGTAATTAATTTTGTCACAATTATTTTTAATTTTCTCAAATGCCAGACAATTTTTTATTTGTAAGTCTGACAACATTGGTTAAATTTATTATTTTGATGCTGATTATTTGCTTTAGAACGATTCCTAAAAGGCTCATGGACTTCTATAACTAGCTTATTAACAATCGCTGTACTTTTTATTTGTTGCTCCTGAGTTGCTGCTTTTTAGTACATACGTTTTGTAGTGCCAGATCGTTTTCCTACTCCAGTATGTAGCTTTTTTATGTTCCATTTGAGCTATGACCTCTTATGCTGTTGCTTAATTTATTGCTAAATACTTTTGTACTTTATTCATGATTCATGGCAAGTTTTTTCAACCTACCAAAGGTTTTTTACACTGTTTCAGAATTAGATTTCATATAGGGTACAATAAAAGTATTTGGTATGTAACTTTAAAAAAAACAAAAAATTGAACAGTCAGAGAGTTAACAACCTCAAAGCATTGAAAACAATATGTTTTAGGAAGTGCTATTATTTTATCTAGTTCTTAGGTCAATGTGTAGAAAAATTTTGTCCTTATTGTTTGCTTATTGAAGTCATATAAGTTAGACGGCGTTGTATGTTATCCACATTGAAATGCTTTCCAAAGTCAGCAGGCGTCTATTTTTTTAAAATTGCATTTGAATTAACTGACACTGTATTTACATCACTGGCTAGTATAAAATGACTTTATAGCTTTTAAAATGTATAGTCACCGGCAAAAAGACACAAGGACTCTAAAACTTCTGATACATTTATCCCCAAACATAAGCCTTATCTTTAATCAGAGAGTATTTTTTAAGATTCTGAAAACCAATTAAATCACTCTGATATACTGTTTAAACAGTTACTATTCAAGTCAAAAACCTGCATGCTAAAAAACGAGTTTCAATGGTAAACAAAGGTTATACGACTAGCGAGTCATGTATACCGTGAGTGTGGGATATGGTATAAAATATGTTTAAACCCTGCAACTATATTGAAAAGTAGATACAACAATAAACTAGTTTTACTTACCAATGTTGTATTTCTTATAAAGCGCTGTCAGTCTCAATACATAAACACCAATTAATATAACAATGTGAAAATATTAAATTAAAACTTGAGACTATTTTTTAGCAATAGTTAAAATAAGTTTTGATCTGCAAAAATCTTATGATCAAACATTTATATTCTCTGACTGGAAGTTAAAAGATAGCTTGCTTTGACTCAGTTAAGGTGTTTAACCCATTGTGATTACAAGATCTAAAACTTGGTTCAAGAAAGCGAGTTTTGATGATTTCATTATAGTATGTATTGTATTCATTTGTGGAACAGATTTGAAAGCTCTGAGAATTCTTACACTCATCAATGTACATCTTTTCCAAAATAAATACATATATATAATATCTTAGACATTAAGCAGATAGTGTCACCATACTTTTTTCAGGTTCATGAAAAAACTAATTCAAGCTTTCTATGGTATCAGGGGTTCACAGAGATTGCTGGTTATTGTCAAGTACATATCAACAATTGCTTCTCTGGTGTTTTTTGGGTCTTTGGTATCATTTGTGGAAAAAACTCCCATTACCAATCGACCAAGACTTTTAGTTCGTAAAAATGATGAACATGAAGATGTTACTGCATCAGAAGAATATGTAAGAAATTGTTCAGCTTTATTTGTTGTTATTGAGTTTTTCATGCATAAGCTGGGTTAACATATTGAGACTGTTTTGAGTTTTTATAATGATAACATATTATGACAGTGGATTAGCTTGTGTATCCCTGTGTACTTGCGAACTTATTTTACATTGAGCTTGTACAATGGATAATATTTAAATTATTTCACACATTTTTATGCCATATGAATACCTACAACAAACATTAAATTGAACAGCATCGAAACTACAGAAAAAAACATTTGTTTGGTTTTATTGATTAACTTTTCATGTTAGAAAACCATCATCCTCAGCTAAATTAATTTAAGTCTTTAATAAAACCACGGAGACTAGAATTGAAATGCTTGATTTGTGTTACTAATAAAATTTAATCTACAATACTTCCTATACAATTTTTAAAGCCTATGTTATAATTTTAGCTGCAGTATCATTTCAGATTCCAGTAAATAGTTTCAAATATAATCTTGTGCTTTTTTGAAACTGCTGGCTGTGCTCTATAAAATTGTTTTATTTATTGATTGCCTAAATTATTAAGCAAGTCCCATACAATTTTGAAAAAACATGTTTGTTGTTTCAGCAGATTGGTGTGTGTTAATGAGTCAGCTTCCAATTTTTGTACACAATTTTGTGAAACGACATAACTTAGGTTTAAAACTATATCTGCAAGAAACAATTTTTTTTAAAACTGAATAAAGTATTATTGTACAAACGTTTTTTGAAATAATATTTAAAATGCCATGAAACATTATTTCATAGGATGATCCAGTGCAACTGCAACTACAATATAATCATCCATATTGGAAGATTGTCGATACCATTCTTCAAAACATTGTCAAATGCAACCCTGATGTCTTTCTTGGAGAAGGAATGTTTTTTCCAAGATACACAATTGAAGCGAGCTCAGCATTGCAAGCCTTTGTCAATAAAGTAATTAAAACAATCTGGTCAGGAAATATTTTCATAGACTTTGGATACAAGTTTTGAAACACTCTGTTTTATTTATGTGTCAATTCTTTAGTGTTTAGTGTGTTCAGTGTTTCAAGTGTTTAGTTGAACGTAACTTACATGTAGGTGCAGTGATAAAATATAAAACTAAAATATGTTTTAAATGATATTGAACATTCCATCAGTTATTGAACATTCTATCAGTTAGTTTCTGTTACTAAAAGATTTAGTTTATTGATATGAAAAAAGACAAAAATAAACTCGACATAACTTTTAAATAAAATTAAAAACAATAGAGAGGAGGAAAAAATAGAGTAAAACAAGATAAAGAAAGAGTTAATGAGAAAAGCACGAAGAGAAAGATAAAAGGCAACAGAAAGAGAACAAAATTAAAGAAAAAACAGAGAAATAAAGAAAACAAAAAAAGAAAGTGATTGAGGTAGAAAAAAATAGAGAGAAATAGAAAACAATAAATGGGAACTATGAAGGGAATATACAGAAAAACAGAAATGTAAAGAAAGAGACAGGAAAAGAAAACGAAAGGAATGAAAAAAGATGGAACAAAGGGTTGCAAGATGGATGGGAGGAGGCATGGATGAAAAAATACACATTCACACTCGCACAATTACACCTGCAAATGCACAAACACTCGCACACACTACACGCAAATGCACACATGCACAGTGTGTGCACACCCACAAGCATGCACATGCACACACAAACACACGAACACACAAACACATGAACACACACATATACGCACACACGAACACGTGCACACTTACAAACACGCACACACGCATGCACACACACGCACGCACGCACGCACACACACATTCACCCACAAACATGCAAACCTGCAAACACATGCACATATACCCACAAACTGAGCATCAGAGCATCAGAAATAGATTTCTCTTGTCGATTTGCCAAAGATATTTTTTTACAAGCCCTACCTGATCTTGTGTCATTTCTTCAGCTCAAGTGATGACATGGTACAAAGTTGCTACAGGTCGCAAGCTAGCAGCTTGCATGTCAGTCAACTCTTCTTGCGTTCTTGAAGTCTTTACTTGAGCCATGCCTCAAAGTCCCCTGTGGCCAAAAGTGGCCTCTGTCAGTCCTGATCGGGCTTCCCTCTCAGTCTTGGTAGCGCACTGGCAATGTGACCAATTGTCTAATAGTTGGTCCAAACAACCTCTGGCATGGCTGATGAGGTTCGTCAAATTCTCTCTATGAGACTTGGCTCTTTTTGTCAGTTTCTTGTAAATGAATTTTACATCTCCCACTTTGATGCACTAACAATGCCGTCAGTTTATGACCTGTTTCTTCCACACAGGTCTATCATCTGAGTTTATAGGCATATCTGTCCCGGAGTTTGGCTCATTTTTTTAGCCCATACTGGAACTTGGTTTGGTCTCTTAATAAACAGGGTGTTTGGCGTGACCTAAAAAGACTCTGTTCTAGGTGAAACTGTTTTGATCAGCAAAGCAGTTAGCACAACCAGTTAGTGCCGGCATTATTAAAAGTGCTGCAAAACAGCTGTGTGGCTGGCCTACTTAGTCAGAGGCTGGCATGATTTTATGGCAACACAGATTAGGCGTTTGAGCTGGCAGGAATGCCTTTAGAGAGTGGCGCCTGCTGCTGATTTTTGACCCAAGGCAGGTGGTCAGCTTTCATTGAGTCTGCCTGTGGAAGAGGCTAAACTCGGCTCAAAACGCATCAAAGTTGTCTTCTTTATGATCAAAATGTTCACAGCTCTCAGTGTTTTTCGCAGAACGGCTCGGAGGTGTAGTAAACTGGCAGCCTCATTCAAATCGTTTAAACCAGCGGCCCCTGATATCTGCTGATGAAATATTCAACCTCTCTTGCTTTCGAGTATTTTGGTGATTTGCACTGGTGACCCAGTACCCGCACTTAAGGCACCAGCATTATTTTTTCAGACCCAAAGTAAAATGGACAGTATCTCGGTTTGCCCTCCTGGAATGTATGGCATTTATCCTGCTTTTGCAATACTTGCTAATCATCAGGAAAGAACATTGTCTAAAGCAAGATGGCCCGCATAAATCAGTAATGTCTCCTCTCTCAGGCTCTTCATGCGAGAGCTTGGCATTCATTAGGGGGTGGCGTCACCTTAAGGCAGTATAGTTTGTCGAGATCAGATTTGGCTAATGCCTCGTGACACTTTGTCTTCCAAACTCTTATTTTACTATCATCAAAAACACTTTGGCTCAAGCACCCGGAAATCTGCCATTTTTTGTGTAGTCTGAACTGCTGTCTCCTATGTACAGGAAACTGCCGGTTCCCTTTTCTGTTCCACGAAAATAAATTCAGCGAGTGCGGGCAAGAAGACAAAAAGATAAATGGTGCTTTTTCTGCATTCCTTCTCATATATTTATTTCTCATAAAGATAAGATTAAATGAGCTTTTTTCATTTTGTATTGGTATACTGGTTATTTGTTGGTTCAACTCGACCTTTTGTTGGCTCAAATTGATTTTTTAACCCTTTCACTGCCGTAGACGCAAAATGCGTTTTTGTGGGACCACGGCCATAGATGCTTTTTTGCGACTTTCCCAGCAATTGCGTAGTTACCTAATTTTATTATTTGCTGACAACATAACCCACAGTTTTTAAGACCTTTATAAATTTGACAGTGTTGTTCGAAGATTTGTCTATAAAAGTAACCTAAAATAACAAAGCAATTTTAAACATTTTTTCAGAATTTCTAATTTAAAAACCAAAGTTTTTTGTGTGAGTTCATAAAATATTGCGCGCGAGTCAGAAAACAGTTAAGTTGTTATGTTGATGACATTATAACCAATTCAGATTCAGATTTTCAAGATTATACAAATAATTAAAGAAGCAGTCTGTCTCTGATAGTGGTGAAAGTAATAATTTTGTAAGAGTAAGAAACATTATGGAGGAACGTTTTAGCTTTGCATCGATCGTAGCTTCACATAGCTTTATCATTGCACAAAGTATAGAACAATTGAATTTTTTCATAGCCATGTTAGTTAAAATGTTAGCGCAATAAAATATGTAACAAAAATGTTCTAGATAGAGATTGAAATTCGAAAAATACTGTTTACATATCATGATGCAATATTGGCAATTTTCCATAAAATTGCTCGCACTTGGCAGATATCCAAATTTTTACATGGTTGGCAGTGAAAGGGTTAATCAGCTTGGTTAGCTTGGCTAACTCTCCTATGACCAAATCTTCTGATGAGATGAAACTTGGGTTGGCGATGGTGTAGGTTGTAGAATCGGCTGGTGTGCGGGCACTAGTTTTTTTACCCTACTGCCACATAATTTGCAAAAGACAGTTTTTAAATTTTTCTTTTATTTCAAAGGCATTTTAGGGCTTTGTAAATATGTTCAACAGCATATCTTAAAAACTATTATACATATTAATGTTTGCTACAGTTTGCGGCAATTCCGCTTGTAGAAGTGCGAAAGAGTGATAAATATGAGCCTCACTGAACTGTGAACCCAGTTTAGCTGACTCTTTTCTTGCTGAAAGCGATATAAGAAAATCGGCTTAACTTACATCAAATGTCATTAAGCCTAAAATAAATTATCATTTAGCAGCGGATAAGTTTTTGTACAGGTTGATATATTTTGTTGCAATTCCTGGATGAGCGCTTCCAATTTGAGTTGCATTTTGTTGGAAATGTTCCTTTTCTTTGTAAGTTAGTTTTAAGTTGTATTGAAGCTCATACTAGTGATTCACATGTATGATTGACATTATTCACATTCCAACTTTTTTCTGCAAAACTAGACCTTTATAAGCAATATAACAATAAGAGTAACAAACTGATTCATGAAGGCCTATCCACTGCAAACTCAGTTTAAATAATGACCATTAGGTTGTTTAATGGTATTTGATAAATCTGCAATTGAGTGAGAAATATAAAATCAATCGTTCCAGTGTTACAAAGTTATAGTGGAAAACAAATTTCATAAAAAAACGTTAAAAATACTTCTGGTAAATAAATAAAAAATAATAACAAGTATTGTTTAGCACAATGAGCTTTTTACTTCAGCAAACAGTTGCGATCTTACTGCTACTTTTACTTCGATAGTTCAGTTTCATATCTCAAATTCTTCTTCACTGTCTTGTCTCCTAAAAAATCCTTTGTGCTGCTGTACTAGCTGGTAGCAGTGCCCAAATAAGTTTCATTTGAAAGGAAAAATTTTTTTGTAACTTCTATCATCATTTTTTTGATAACAGAAAAATAAATTTTAATAACCTGCAGGCCTGGTTCATGCGTGCTAAGCACAAACCAAATAGTTTTAAAATAGTATAACAGATTGTGTCATCATTGCCAAAATCCATAGTCAGTTGCTATAACACAAATTGATATACAACTTGGGAAATATTTAAGAGGCTTATTAAATAGTGACATCTAACAGTCTGCGATATGAGGAGTACACTAAAAAGTAAATTTGGTGCATGTTTCAACATCAACATGTAACAACATTTCTTGTAACAATCTTTTTCATGGTTGATTAAAAAAAACTGGCTAAATCTGATACGTTGGTCCTAGTTTGCCCACCTCTGTTCAAACTCAGTTGTATGTTGTGTAACTGGATTAGAGTGTAAACTGCCCTATACATTCTTTGTTCCCTTGGTCAGGCAAAATACATCTGTTACCTTTGTGGAAATTGCTTTGTGTTATGTTATGTAATCTCAATCTTATATTTGTAGCAGTACAACTCTGTTCAAAGTTTTGATAGTCAACTTATTCTGTAACATTATCATTTATATGCACACACTTCTCTGTACTAATTACAATTGTTTAATTCAAAATATTGCTGTTTGCTTTATTTCTTCTCAGTTTGTATTTTTGTATCAGTATTTAAAAGTTTCCATTGTAATGAAGGTAGCAGAACTAATTTTATCTCGTCATTACTAAATAATTTTTGGATTTAAAAAAAAAATGAATTGTTATTTTTTTCTCTAAACTATTTGAATTGAACCATAAACTTTTTTCATGATATAAAGTTTAAAAGAAGTTGTATTTTCATTTTATCAGAATTAACTTTGTGTACAACAATCAAATTCTTTAGAAATTACACTTTGTATAACATTTTAATGGTGGATATACATGTACATACCTACTGAAAAAGCAATTAGTATGATAAAATGGCAGTTTGCTGTTTGTCTACATCCTATGTACTGTAGAATTGACAAAAAGTAGGTGCCAACCAGCTGAAACAAGTTTGCAAATGATTTAAAAAAATCAAATAGCTAAATTAAAAACTACAAATAACTACTCATTACTATATATATTTAGACTAGCTTAAATTATTATAATTAATTGTGTAAATAAAATTATCTGTTGACAACTACATTATGAGCCACCTTTTTTAACCTGTATTACTTCTTCATCAAATCTGTAACATACACATTAAAAAACATTGTTCAACAATCCTTTTAACTATGCTTAGAGTTTTCAAATGTTTAAATTATGCATTGGCCAAACAGACACACAAAAACAAACACCTTTATTCAGAAATAGAAACAGAAATGTAGTATACATTAAATGAAAAATATGGTTTATGTGCCAAATCATTTTATTACCTGTGCAATGTTGTACATTTATCTAACTTACACATATACATTTCAATACTTGTCTGTTTGTCGGTATCTGTGTCTGGCCAATTAAAACAATAACATTTTGCAGAAAAAAACCGTTTTTGTACTGGATACTAAATTGAGCAGTTTTATAGACAACTTATATTTATCCAATGCAATACACTCACTAACTGGCCGTGCAGTGGAATCATTTGAACGCATACTTATTACACATATATATTGTTCATTATGTCACACTTAACGCTGCAGCTATATTTACCCATGAAACAATTTCATAAGAAAAATGTGTACCCTTATATGAAGGATAATGTTTTAATATGGATACCATCTAATGTGTCATAACTCGATTCAAGCAGCTAATGGGATGAGCTCTTAAATGACATACTTATGTCACTTTTTTAGTTAACAAATGTTTTTTGATGAGCGAGGCGTCAATAGATCTCAACTCTTTTGGGAATCTTCAGAGAAAGTCAATGAAACTTTGGGTCTGCTACACATTTTTTGACACAAATGTCATGTCAATCTAGCATGCTAGTTTAGAAATAATCGAGAGACACAAAATGTACACTTTAATAAATATAAAAGTACAAAAAGACCACCACGTAGCCAACAAAAAAATCGAAAAAATTGGCAAGTATCTTTCATTTGGAGAAATATTTGAAAAAAACTCTGGCATGAAGCTTCTTAATGTTTTAGGTAAAATAACACAGGTCCATCAAATGTGGCTTTCCCAATTAATAG